>NW_026260353.1:0-2483 GCF_024291825.1 Alternaria postmessia
ATTGCGGCTACCAATCGTCGTGTTCGAAAGGCTGGAGCACGTTTCAGTTCGTTCTCGCTCATCACCCCGCCCACCAAGCTTATGAACCAGGTCTTCGGCTATCCTGTCAATTCTTCGAGCCTGTCAAGATTACATTCCATCGATAAAATTTACACCTGACAACATACGCTTCTCCATTCCATCGGGATAGGAAACGTAAAAGAATGTGTTCCTCTCGAGTTGTGTTGCCCACGCAAGCAAGGCAACAGCTTTTTACGTCAAAAACACCTCTGTTATCACTCTGATAGGGGTCCACGCTTCAGATTTTTGTTTCCTTGAGAACTCTATATCGAATCGTTGGGATAGACATCGCAGGCGTACTGCGTTCGTAAAGCCTGAATTGATCCTGCGCAATGGGATTCGACGTGGTTGTACGACTCAAAAGATACTATCCGGCATTCCGTGCTCAAAAGGATGCCAATGAACAGAAAGCTAGAACAAGCAGCTAAATCGTGACATCTGACGAGACGGGCGAGGGCGGACCTTACTCCAGTGAGACGCTAGTTAGAGATCACACTTGCGTTCATAGTGAAGCCAGTGACGCATGCTGTCTAAACCAATAACTGAACAGTAAAGGGGAGCTCGGGTGGGGTGCAATCAAAACTAGAAAACGGTTAGCAGACTAGAACTCGACCGACTAATTAGTAGTTGATACATTTAGTTACTCATTTTATATGGAGTCGCCACGCTTATTGTGAGTCCGTGCATAAAGCCATCCTATATTTCGCCAGATATGACAAACTTGCTATGAATCCACCGTGCCCTCCTGTTAGAACTAGCCGCTTCGGTGCTCTGCTACAGGATACATGTCTAGTTGGATTCGTATCCTCTATCTGGTTCTTGCACGGCCACAGAAGCTTGACGTTGAACGGCGTCGCGTAACAGAGCCATGTTCCTAACCAAGCGTTTTGGGCGTCACATGGTTGTGTCATCTTCACATGTGGAGCTCTCCTGTGGGCCACACGGATTATCTGCATTCAATCATCCGCCTCTCAGCACCATGATTAGCTTCAAAATTCTTTGATCCGCAAGCTCGTCACGACGGCTCTTCTCACAACCCTTGACGATCTTACGAAGGTTTCAATACAGGTTGTACGCTGAACCCATCTCCTCCCCTCGCATGCCGATCGATCGAAAGCTGGCTGCATCTCTTGTGGTTAGCACGAAGCTCCTCAACTGAGCAAGCATGTAGCGTCTCGCCGTTGTACTACAGTCCGTACTCTGCGTGCAACGCCATCGAACCCCGATCGCTATATATCTGCGGTCAAGAAATTACCCGCCTAGATGAGAATCAAACGGCGTCCACCCTAGGATCGTCGCTTCCAAGTCGGTTTGAGTTGACGAATAACTCTTCTAGTTTATGTCTTTCGATAGCGCTTTGCAGCTGTCCAGCATCGGAGGCGTATTTTGTTCCCCCAATGCACTGATAACGGAATGTCGAGAATGGATCCAATGCCATCTGACTCGCGAAGAAATTTGTAGTCGCAGCTGCACTTGTTTCGGCCTGAGAAATCATGCCAGGCTTTTTGCCTTTGTAGACGACGCTTACCTGGCGGGATATCTCAGTTGGTCGCTGCATGAACGGCTGAAGTACTGCCCCTGTTTTCGGATTCTGGCCCGAATGCATAGCTAGCTGACTGCCTGAATCTCTACGGCCACCGGGCAGAGAAAATATCTTCTCGACGTTTGGTTGCGACACGTTTCTGAACGGGTTCTGCCCGAACATCTCTTCATAAGTTTCCCTGCGAGGCAACGTCACATCCACGCTACTACTTTGGCTGTAGATGCTGGGGCTCGCTACACTAGTAGAACGTTCTGCCAGCTCTATGGTAGCTGCATTGCGAGGATCGCTGATGATGGCGCCCGCTCTGTTACGTGTTTCTCTATCAAGGATCGCAGTCCCCAGCGACCCGATGGGCGACGGGCCATCCATTTGCTGAGCTTCCCTCGTTTTTTCGTCTTCAGAATCGCCTAGTCGCGGTCGCTTTGCTGTTTCGAAGACGTCTTCGGGGTATCGTACGCCATCGTGCGTGGAAACGGGCGAAGGTCGCTTTGCAGAAACGCGTGACGAGCAGCTTGACGTCACAGGTGGAGCCCCTGCTTCGACTAAGGAAGCATACTGTGAGATGGGATACCTGTCTAAGCCTGTGACAAGCCCGTGGATAGGTGGACAAGACCTACGAGCGCGCAATTGTTCTGGCGTCGGCTGATAAACCGTCTGCGGGGACAACGGTACTGAGATAGAGCCATCAGAGGAACAAAGATCAATGGGGCTGCTGTCGCAGAAGCGCAGTTCGTCTACAAGTCTGCGTGCAGGCTGTACCGTCGGCTCTGGTAAGCTCGTAGGCGCGACTCGTACCTTCTCATAAGCCGACTCTCCGAGCAGAAAAATACGAACGATATGTTGCGCCATAAACGACCGAGATAGACGGCCTCTGGGAGTG
>NW_026260353.1:2580-3715 GCF_024291825.1 Alternaria postmessia
TAAGACTCTTGTTTATCTCATGGCTGTATAAATGCTGTGTAGCCGCGGAATCTTTGAAAAGCAAAACACCATGTCTCTTTGCGACGGCGACGTGTTCAGATTGAGGCATGTGTGACAAGGCCGGTGCTTTTGTCGCTATGCCCTCCGCACGCCCGGTCGAACTACCGGATGTACCATCCGCATACAGAGAACTGAGCTCTTGCTTCACGAGGCTACTGAGCTGTGCTCGGGTGACGGAGCCTTTGGGAAGTGCACTGCGGATTGTGTAGAGGAAGACGTGTTGATAACAACGCTCGACGATCGCTTTCTTCTGCCCGCGAATGGCTGTGGAAAGACGGCCAGGGGAGGTCAGTTCGTCAAACTCGCGTTCGAGAATATCTACGATCCTTTTTCGCAACGTGTCCTCCTTTTCTCTGTACATACCGATTAAGAGTTTCGTCATAGGCTCACGCACCATTGACTGTAGTAATCGCACGTCTTTGGCAAAGGTACTTAGCGTTAAGATGGGACCTTGACGACGGATCGCCATTTTTACCTTCTCTCGAAGTGCAGGGTCCTCGAGTCGGGGAAAGATCAGCCTTTCCTGGAGTCGGCGCTCGATAAGGTCTCGGTCGTTCTCAGAGAAGCGCGGAGCTAGAGACTGCAGTGAGTCTATGGACTTGATGTTTACACATGGCACCACCTTGTCGTTCCACTGCAGAGTAATCTCTTCCCACTGGTGGACGATGGCCCAGATGTAATTTTGGACTTCCTGCTCGAAGTTGGCTGTGCGAACGACAAGAACTAGCGAAACGGGTGTACTTACTTCGTCACAGAAACACTTGCGCACGTCAGTCAGAAAATTGAACGATTTTGTTATCCACATACTGGGAAGCCGGCTCAGCGCGTGGAAAGCTTTTACAACACCTGGAGTCTCGCTGACGAGATGTGCAGACTGCCAGACATGGTTCTGGGATAGGTTGTCCGACGAGCGTAATGCCCCCAGTTCCGTCGTAAGGGCGCCGAAAAAGCTGCTTAAGGCTTCGTGAGAGCTTTCTACAGCCCACTCTCTACTGTCGGAGCCGTCTGTGTGAAGATGGGTTAGTGGTGATGGATCGATGCAAGCGAACCATGTTCCTCGATCCTGATTTCTTCA
>NW_026260353.1:3812-6055 GCF_024291825.1 Alternaria postmessia
TATGCTAGCACACCACACACATGACAAAACGGTCTTACCTTTGCGGAAAAAGTCGACGACCCACTGTCGTCCGCCATTACTGATCCTTTGCTCCCAGCGTGAAGCTTTAGACGACCTGACTACTTGCAACAGGGCCATGTTTTCTATAATGCGGATGTCTGCATCTTCCCTGAATTGAAGCTCAGGAAAATCGTGTCCATCTAGTCTCTGACTCTTTCCGATATGTCTGTTCTTCCAATGCCGATGGGACAGCTCAGCTTTCAGGTGGTTTTCCTTCTGCCATGGTTTGCACATCCCAGGCCTGAACCGTCTCTTTCGCTCTTTGAGCTCTTTTGCATGAATAATCAGATCATCTTCAGAGGCTCTTGGTAACTGAGACAAGGCTACAATGCCGGACCCGATATAACGTTCGTGGTCGGTACCGAATCGAGTAGACGGCATGCTTTACCACACAAATTTTTCCTTTGCCCTTGGAGTGATGGCGCTCTTGGAGAAAACAAGATCGCAGACATAATGCTTCGTCGAGAATGCACCCTTATGCTGACATGTCAGCATCATCAGCTGTTTCCGCTTTGACACACCCGCTACCCATGACGACTAGGAGTGCACATGTCTGACACTGATTTATGACTGTGTTCCGTCCGTCGCAAGCCTGTATTCAACCAGAGTGTCAACAAGACAATGCTTCCGAGATCGTTTCGCCTTCCTGGCGAGGTCGAGAAACATAAATCCAGTACAACGGCCCACATCGGCGATCTCACCAAGATAATATACCAAAGAAATGGAAGTGTCACTTATGCCATCGTGCCGCAGACCTTCCAACGTGCCAAATACGTCCTCGTGGACAGTTTTGCAGTCAACAACATCCCAAAGAGTATAAGTCCCAAGAAGATTCGCCAAAATGTCGCAGAGAGGCTTGCCCAACTCGGACCCGTCAGTAACCTCTTCACCTTGGATATTTGGAAAAACGCCGCCTTCATTCCTTACCCCAGGGAGTTAGCCAGTCTGCAAGATATCTTGGGTATACGGGACAGCTGGCCATTCAAAGAAAGACATGTCCAGATTTTGGTAGATGACGTGAGCGCACCCCCGCACTCCGCACCTGTTGCGCTAACAGTTGCAGATACTTGCCGGCATATCCAGTCTGCACAAGGTTAACCTGCAGAAGAGTTTGTTTTCGGTGAAGGACATACTGCTTGTACGTCGACAAAACTTGTTGTATTTCCAGATTGGTAAGGCTGTGAGAACCATGCGCAAGGCACTGCTGACGATCTCAGCCGGCCTCGAAGACTGCACATGCTTCGAAGGGATTGAGCCCACGGACAGGCAGGAACTCCAGTCTTTCCGAAACATACTGCAGCTTGTTGATGGGCGAAACAAGGCACATAGATCTGATCTGATCTCTGCCCTGCTATCTACACTATCAAATTCGCAAGTACTTGGCAGCAAAGAACTGGAGGCGGCATATGAGGAAGTGAGGGCGAAAGACGACAAACTGGGGGCGGAGTATCAGAAATCGAGGGAGGATCATGAGAAACGGAGGGCGGAACATGAGAGCCTGCCGTCGTACCACAAGGACATCGTTCGCACGGAACTGGATGTATATATCGATGCTGTGCGTGTACTAGGTACTACCTTTGGTGGGACCATTAGTCAGAACCAAACACCTGAGATGAGGTGAAGGTGGACATCTATAGTCGATATGTCTGATCCTGTCTCGCGCAAGGGCTTCTCCGGAAGCTGCGCAACGCTGTATAGTTATCAACAGCGTGCAGGAAGTCGTTATTCTTGCAGTAAAGCCATTAGTTACAGCACACTTATCAGAAGGCCCACAACACAAAATCACAAAGCATAGGGCACATTTAGACTGTAAAGCACATCTTGTAGTCGAATCGATACTAATCCAAGCTGTTGCAAACGAATCGCCCGCGTGCGGTCAACGGTGTTTATTTCGCCTGGTCAAGCATTTCTCCTAACGGCGAGCAAGTCAACGGCGACTCTCTGCAGCAGGTTCAGCCAGGACACGCAAACTCCTGTCATGTGTTCGCAGGGAGACAGTTGCTCTTCACAATACATCCTAGACTAGCCAAGAGCACAACATACAACGGCTACGACAGCTAAGCCAAGTGTCAGGGCGAAGCAAGGCGCTTTGTAAGACGTAGCACCATCGACTGCAGCGTCTGGAGCGGGCGTCTGGGTTGGCAGCAGCCCACCAACATCTTTCAGCAGATCTGTGGGGACGG
>NW_026260354.1:0-5982 GCF_024291825.1 Alternaria postmessia
TGGTTACAACGATAACTCTTTTCCACCTGATCATTCCATACGATACCTCACGGACTACCGCTTTAGTCTACCTCGCCTTAGTACGGACCGAGCCTAGAGAAGTATAGCCTAACCCCGTGTAACACTTTGTGATTTTATGGTACCCTTCAAAACACGTCAAATTTTGTTAGAAGTCACTCTAAAAGAGCCTACTGAGGCATCTCACACCTTGTATCTAGCGCAGCCCTCCCTCTGACAGAGAGATGGCGGTGCCAGGTACCCCAGGACAGATACTTCGACCTCCAGAAGTTGTGCACACGCGCCCTGAGGACCCAAATACCCCTAGCCTAGCTAACCTACGCACCACAAAAAGACACAGGCAAGCTGAAGCAGCGCCTATCCCTCTAACCCTCGGTGATGGTGCTAACAAGAGACAACTGGTGACGGGCGCGGTTACGGAGAAGATCACGGCAGCCCAAGAGGCCGCCAAAACCAGACACAGCATCATCACAGCTATCGCGAACGCGATCGATCAATGCCTGGAAAGCTACACTAGCACAGCTGAGCGTCTAGTTGCACAGGAACTACAGCAACGCGTGGTGCATGCCCTAACAAGCTCCATCCACCACCCATCCACAGCCACCCCCCAGCCTGCGAGCGGCGCTGGGTCTCAACCTACACGCACATACGCGGACGTCGCAAAACCCCCCAACAGCCACTCTTTGCAAGAAAGGGGCGCCGCTATAGCTAATACGGCAGTAACCCACCGAAACGGCGTAACTCTAAATAGGCCGACGAATAAGCCCGTACCAGATGGCCGAATCCTTTTCCAGCTATCTACAGCACAGAGAGCAAAACAGCCTTCGCCCTTTGTAATGCGAAAAGCACTATGCACAAGAATTAACAACCTTACTCTGCAATATATCCCAAGACTTACAACAACAAAAACAGGCTGGGCACTCACACCGGCTAACGACACTATCAAGCGCCGCCTGGTGCAGCCGGATAGCGTAGAAATCATGCTAGAAACGCTGGGAGCAGTTGGATATCAGCTCCCGGAGAAATGGATCAACTACGCAGTGCAGCGTGTAGAGGCGGCTCTTATAGGACTTCGCATAGGCGGAAACGCAGCAGTACCAATTAGCGAAGAAAATGTTGCAGAGGAAGTTTACTCCTAGACAGGGGTAAAGCCACGGACCTGCAAACAATCTCGACACGGTCCAGATAGGTTTGGTACGATCACCTGGATAATATCCTTTGCTGGACGAGTACGGCCATTCCGGATTTTTGGAACAAGTGAGTGGGCAAAAGAGATAAAGAAAAACCCACCAGTGGCTATCCATAACCCGGGATGCCAAGGCTACTGCAACACGTCTAGATGCACGCGTGCAGCACGCTGCGACAATTGCAGCCAGCTGGTGACAGGGCATAACGGGGCCATAGGCACAGGCTGTGCACAGCGAGCCCGCTGCATACATAGGCAAATCGTTTTTAAAACGTTTTCAGAAATCTTAAAACGTCCAAGCGTTTAAGCAAAATTCCTTAAATCGTTCAAGCGTTGAACAATATAAACGATATAAAAACGATATAAGATCAATGATGCTAAGATCCGGCTATGTCCATTCTAGAAGCTCCTCTACCTCATCTTCTATCATCTCTGTTTCTTCATCTTGCTCTGGTTCCATTGGTAGACCCATTCCGTTGAGAGAACACGGTGTTATGTGACCTTCCCTAAGCCAGCTGCCAATGCACTCGGTCTTCTCAATGTTGGCGCAAGTGAGCCTCGACCGGTCCCACGAACAAGTCCGTCTTGCACCCGAGAATGTTCTCTCTGGCTCTGACGACTCGGCAGCGATAGAAAGAATGGGGATGGCCATATGGCTCAGCCTGGGGTAGCGCTGCCGTTGCTCCGATCGGCACCACCATTCAAGAGGGCTACAGTCAATTTGTATCACTGGGCCCTCTGCGAAAGCCTTAAGATCATCGCCGTTTGATGTATCTGCCGCTGCAACTGACATCTGCTGTAGAATCTGGTTGAGAACGGCACCACGTTGCTTCGAAGGAGGAGCCATTTGTTTAGAAGCTGTAGGGCTAGCTAGAGGCAAAGCGTCCTTGAACTCATTCAACCAAAAGTCCTGAGCAGCGTTGATAGCCGGTTCGTACCATTCAGTTGACCAGTTCTTCTTGAGACATGCCGCTCTACTTGATGGATTTAGAAGGATAGCGGAAGCGTAAACCGGAACCTGATCGGTCATGTTGTAGTACTTCTCGAGTACGAACCAGCCCATCTCGATCGATCGAATCATGCGAAAGTCCTCGTGTCCAGACTCAGAGTAATGTACCTACGAGGGCGTTAGATGACGACTCAAAGTAAGGATAGCACGTTAACGCTCACCTTTTGCTGCTCATAGTGGACTAAAAGAGAGTCCATGATCGAAAGAGACTGAGAGATAGACGGTTTATCTCCCTCTGCGTACAGTGTTGCTGATGCAAATGGTTGTAGGAATGTATGTGCTTTCTGCAGTATGTCCCAGTCGTCAGAAGTAAGACGGAACTCGTAGAGATGTTTCTCGTTATCGTGCATGAAGACCTTGATTGCAGCCATCTTCTTGATAGCCCGATCAATGACTGAGTACCATGAAGACCACCTGGTCTGATTGTCGATGCCTAAGCGGAGGCCTACTTTGCGGTCCCACTCTGCTGCATGTATACTCGAACTGCGCAGCCAGACACAAAGCTGATGCAGTTTGCGTAGTGTGGAGATGTTCTCAATACCACAGAAGTCCTCATCGGCAAACCCATTGCTATCTACACTGCGTCTTCGACGAGATGACCTTTGTCTCTGGGAAGTTTGTGAAACAGCTTGGGCTTGGGCTTGGGCTCTGGGGTTTCTTTGTCGAGAAGTAAGAACGCTTGAAAACTCTGCGACAAGCTCTTCGCCCGTGACATCCGTCACGGAGTCGAGAGCAGCGGTAAGAGCCTCCTTAGAGGATGCAAGCAGGAATGCCTGCAAGGATAAGTTGATGATATGACCGATGCATCGGACACGGCGCTCTTTGGCAACAAATTTAACCTTGTCAACATTAGCACCATTGCGCAACGTAAGCAGCCAAGGCTCATTTTCAACTCGAATACCATGCTTACGTTGTGCTTGGTTCGAAGGAGAGTTTCGAGGTGCTCTAAACAGGTATCGTTGGACGTCGCATTATCACCCGTATGCCAGCCAACTCTAGACTGGGTCCCATAGTCCTCGAGAGTTTGGAGAAGTAAGTGTGCTTGCTGTTGTCCAGAGTGGCTGTAACGACATTCTGGTAGTCCTAAAAGAGCCTTCTGAAGCTTGTATTCGTGATCGACCCACTGTGCGCATACAGCAAGGAGAGATGAACGGAACGGTGATGTCCAGAGATCGGTTGATATATGGACAGGACTTGCAGCTGTCGATAAGCTGCCCTTGATCACATGACCTTTGTAGAGCTGATAATTCGAGGCGATAAGACGTACAGCTTTACGTCGACTTGTGATAAGCTGGTCCTCAATGAATGGATTGCAAGCAAGCGCTAGATCCCTCATCTCGGCCCATTCGATCGATGAAAAGGCTATTCGACGGCGAGTCAGAAGACCGACGAGCGCATCGCGATACCCTTGTTCATTGAAGGCGTTGCGGACAATTGTCTGGTCAGAGATAGTCCTAAATACTGAAGTGATAGCTAGCTGCGACGACGAAGAAGAAGTTTGTGAGAGCTGAGAAGACTCCGACGTTGTATGATATGCTAGGACATGGTTGATGGTGTTCACTCAGTGACTACTCCACCAAGAACGACATTATTATTATTATTATTACTATTATTCCATTAGAGTCCTTTATCAGTCAGAGACTATGTAGGACTTTGGCTGAGGCCGTTCTATCTACTTAGAGTACAGCTTAGTGTTTTCCGTGGTGGCTTTTACACTCTAGTGATTTGGCGTCTTGGCCGGGTTGCTAAGGAGCAAATGTGTTTAGAGAAAGAGATGTAGTATAGCTAGAAAGCTATCGTCCAGCGCGCTCTTATAGGAAGGCAATGAAATAGAGGTGTGATAAAGGAGAGGGTGCGCAGTGGCGTTACGTATTGTGTAGGTGTCTGTTTTGTTCTTTCTTTTCTTCCATCTAGTCTTCTTGTCGTAGGTACCACCTTCTAGTCCCCACTCTTGTGCTGTTAATGAAGGCTAACGTAGCCTCTATACCAGCTTTCGTGTGTAGTAGAAGAGGTATCGTTGCTGGTGAATGGCCGATAGCGTTTCGTAGCTGGCATCTCTCTTCCTTGTAGGCTCTACAGGATAGTAGTAAATGCTCAGCTGTTTGCACGCCTTTACAGTGGCAGTATGGTGATTCCCGTATATTAAATCTCTTTACGTAGGCGTTGAAGTATTGTAGTGGAGTATTCAGCTGTTCTCCATCGGAACGGGTGCTCGATGCAAATTGGTTGTTGAGTGAGTATCGTGTGTTGTTGAGTGAGTGTCGTGTGTTGTTGAGTGAGTGTCGTGTGTTGTTGAGTGAGTGTCGTGTGTTGTTGAGCGAGTGTCGTGCGTTGTTGTCCGAAAGCCTATCGGCCTTCAACTTTTCCTCCTACCTTCGCTCGGATCTTTCGGCGCCGATTATCCTTCAGCCCGCTACTATTCCCATGTTTCTCCACCACAGTATCCGTGTCCTAGCTTTAGAGAGAAGAATGCGCTCGCGATTTCTCTTGATATCCCTCTAGGGATTTGTATTCTTGTAGTAGGGTTAAGTAGGAATATATTAACGTAGGAGTGCTTATTTAGGGTAGCTTTCTCCTTATATCTTCTATACTCTTGATGTTGCTCTGTTTGCTGTATTCGTTTGACTTCCATGCTAAGGTAGGCGACGCTTGTAGCATATGTTGTAGGGTCCTCTTTAGCTGCTTCCTTAGCTAGGCTGTCCGCTCTTTCGTTGCCCTCTATTGCTTAGTGACCCGGTGCTCATAGTAGGCAGATCAATGCCTTCTTTGCTTGAATGGATTCAGCTGCTTTTAGGCATCGGATAAGCCATTGCTGTCCTGGATTGTCTGATAGGTTTCGGAGCCTATAGACTGCCGCTTGGTTGTCTGCGAAGACGTTGATTTCCTGGTCTTTCTCTGCTATTCTAGCAGCGTATTCGAACACCCTTGTTATCCCTTCTAGCTCGCCGTTGTAGACTAGCTGGGATTTTCCAATGTTTGTCCTTTCTGTGTAGGTCTCTTCTTGGGCGGAATTGTAGGCTACTAGGCCAACACCTATACCTTTCCCATCTTTAACTTGTGAGGCGTCTGAGTATATTGCAATATAGTTGTCACCTAGCCTCGATTGGGTGTAGGCTGTGTGTGCAATTGCTTCTTCCTCTTTAGTCTTCTTAGAGATTGTAACCGTGTAGGTCGGACTATCCCAGGGTCTGAACCTGTAAGGGACAATCCTCTCTGTATTGTTGCTGTTATTAGCTGGGATTGAGTTTGTAATCGTCTCTAGTTGTCTAGGCTGGCCTGGTTTTCGACATCTAGCTCGGTCTGTAGCTTTGAGCCTGTTGATGGCAATTGAGATTGGGTGGGTGCTAGCTAGTTGGTTCGCTCTCATTGCGAATTTGCGTATAGCTATATTAAGTCAGATAGCTAGCGATAGGAGGCCTGCTTCGATGCTTGTAGGCAGGGCTGGTGCTGTTCTAAAGACCCCTAGGATCTTTCTACAGGCGAGGTTGTGTAGTTGCTGAAACAGTTTGTTCGCGTAGCTTTGAGATTGCCAGTATAGTTGTGACCCGTAGTCTGCGACGCTAGTAACGCACGCTAGGTATAGCTGTCTTATAGCGTGTGGAGATAGGCCTCTCTCTATGTTAGCTAGTCTAGCTAGTCTATTGAAAGCAGAGTTGCTAACAATCAATCCAAACTGATGAGACTGACTGACTGACTGATTGCTTGGCAGTCAGTTCAGTGTCAGTTTAGAGCTCTCGTCTTATCAGTCAGTTCAGTTTAGAGCTCTTAA
>NW_026260355.1:0-5946 GCF_024291825.1 Alternaria postmessia
GGTTACAACGATAACTCTTTTCCACCTGATCATTCCATACGATACCTCACGGACTACCGCTTTAGTCTACCTCGCCTTAGTACGGACCGAGCCTAGAGAAGTATAGCCTAACCCCGTGTAACAAGGCTGCAATACCTCTGATAGAGAGCAGGAGGAAGAGGCAAGACGAAGCGATGGATTTGTTATATTGAATGGATGAACAAGCCAAGGGTGAAGAGAAGGATTTGAAGTTTCTTGCGGGAATACTGTTGAAAGTTTCCTTTGCAGCTATCCACACATCTGCTGCAGCTCCAGCACAACTGCTCTTCGATCTATGCGAAAGACCATACATTATCCACGAACTGCGCACGGAAATTGCCAGTGTAATGGACAAAGATGGAATGATATCAAAAGCAGGGTTCCTGAAAATGGTCAAGATGGATAGTTGGATGAAAGAAGCCCAACGCTTCAATCCGCTTCTGCTCATCACTTTCGAACGCGTAGTTCATAGACCGTTTACACTGTCCTCGGGTCTCATCATTCCCGCACACACTACAATCGGCATCCCGACACAAGCTATCACCATGGACCCAGCTCTCTATCCTGATCCGGAGACATATGATCCATGGCGCTTCTCCAAGCTACGAGAAGAGAGTGTGGAAAACGAGGGCAAGGCACAATATGTAGCGTCGAATTCTGCGAGTATGAGCTTTGGATATGGGAGGCATGCGTGTCCTGGAAGATTCTTTGCAACGCAGGAGATCAAGGCAATCATGGCGCACATCATCATGGGCTATGATGTTAGATTTTCAGAGTGGCAGAAGAGGCCGAACAGTCTCTGTGTGGAGACGCAGTATTTGCCGAGTCCGGAGGCAACAGTGGAGTTTAGAAAAAGGTAAAAGCAGATGACTAGTAGTAGGAAGTTATACAACAGAGTTGGAGTTCAAGATGAAGACAATAAACTTAATTAAATTCCAATCCTCTTTGTAAAAGAGATACCTTGGTTTCCCCGAGAGGAGGTGCCTTGGCATTTTGTACGTTTCTTGCTGAATTTGAAGATATCTGGACCCTCGTTAGCTGCCTGCCATTGGAACGATGAGTTACCTTGGCCTATGTTCCCACTTTCTTGTGTATCTCTAGGTCATGTACCTGACCAAGGCGAACGCGTGACACGTTGTTGATAGATCGCTCCTTAAGAGACCACGATCTTTGCTTGTAGTCTTTGCATAGGCTGCTTTCATGATGCTGCACTTTTCGCTATCGGTCCTTGCCATGTCATCCTTGCTAGTTTTATCTGCTTTCTTCACGCTCCGTACGGATGACCGTGATATAGATCAGCGTCATGAGCGAAGAGCGACTTGGAGACATCGACCTACCCTTTTGACGGCATTGAACCCAAATGTGTTCTGTCATTGATTAATGCTTAGACAAAAGTTATTCAGAGGCGGTAGAACGTACCAACGCCATGCTGATCGGTTAGATAACTGAAGTGTAGACTTGCATTTAGCTGCGTAAGGTAGAAGAAGGATAGAAGATATGGCTGGACAGCCATTTCTCGATATGTAAGCCAAGTAGGGAAATCCCTATCGCGGCGCAGGGTCACAAAGGATGAGAAAGTGAACGTGAATGTAGCTCTAGAGATAAGGTAAACGGCAAGAGGTGGGCCTGCACAAGATACAATCATGATGTACTGAGTATAATGTGCACTGATTGTCCCAAGTCCGAATACTACTGTGATCACCCCATACTTCGTTGAAGCTTGATCCATCAAGCAACAAGTACGCCACCGATACTGTGCCTCCTACGCGCCAATCTCATCTCTCCTTCCCACTATCATTTAATCGCAGTAGTATCCAAAGCTGTGATACTGCTCGAACCCATTCCCATTCCAAAAGCAGTTCGCACTATCAGTAGGAATCCGGAGCTTGCTGCCATCATTCGGTGACTGGTTGGCGCCCGTGTAAAGCGTAAGGTGACATCCCGCAGATGTTTGCAGAATCTGAATAGCTCCGCGGGGGCCTTGCAAGTTTGTCAGTGGATGTAGTCACTTTGTCAGCGTTGCGTTGCGTTTCACCTGGAAAGTTTCCCTTCACTGTTGCGGGGTTCAGGTCGTAGTTCTCCTCAAATCCTTGGCAGTTGACGTGGTCGAATGCGTTGAAGCGAATTCGGCCGTTTGCAGCTACGAGAGGGAGCAGGGGAAGGAGGGCGTAGAAGAGCTGCATTGTGCTTGTTGGTGGTAGCTTGGAGCGCGGTTGTCTTGAAGATGACAGTTGGCAGGAAGCAGAAATGGATTGGAAAGATTTGATACAACTCGATGCGTGGTTTTTGTGAGGAAGAGAGACGGACTTTTATATCAGTGCTGTGTTTACGTTTACGTACCTCGGTAGCTACACCAGCATTCTACCTACATTTCATAGTACGCATTAGCAATGCGACATCAGTTAACGTTTACCACTTCTGGTACAGTAAGGAGCTGGAAATATTGGACTTTTCAAGAACCGATGTTAGATCTTACGGGGCAGGCTGCGAGACACCAATCACATGTGGACCTGATAGATTAAACATCAGCATGAGCATCTATTACTCATGCCCAGTGTTGTACAGGGCACACGGGAGGAAGCATGGTATGTCCAGATATAGTCCGCGGGTAAGCAATGCGGGATCAGTAAGCCGGCCCGCCCCACAAGACCTAACGCTATGCGACGTAGGATAGAACGCACGATGCAGTAGAAGCATCTCATGTGTTCTCGTATATGCAATGGGAACGTCAGCCTCTAGCACGCTTTTTCTAGCGCACGAGTAGAGTTCTAGGACCTGCCTTAGAAACTACAGCCTAGTCCTCCTCAGTCACCAAAGATTATGCAACTAGAACTTTTACAGCATCCGCTTCGCCACCCGGTCTTCGAGCGATGATTGCGCTGTGACGCCTATGTAGTTCTGCTCTGGAATATGTCCTTCCGACGGAACCCCTTTCGCCCGCGCATATGTAATGTCCATGGGGCCGTCATCGTATACTTCGCTCGACTGGAGCAGGTAATCGCTGGCTCGGTGGTGTATCCCTTATCTCCACTGGCTGACTGGATGCGACTTCGCTCATGCCAAAATATCTAGCTCGTGTCCTCCTTGAGCTGTCGCAAAGCTGGACTGGCTGAGTGGAGACATGTGGGCGTCGAAGCAATCGAAGCAATCAGGAAGCCGAACGGGAATCGCTGTAGGTCTCGTCGTGAGCCGTGAAGAATCCTAGGCTCGCATTGCGACCGAGCTAAAGGTTTCCGCCAGCGCAAGGATACACTGTGACACCTGCTCAATCAATGAACATCGTCCCGGCGCGTATCCCTATACACTATGATACGCTATCGCATCCATTCCTCGAATCGTGCAACCAGACCGCTCCCAGAAAGAGCTCTTAGCCGCTTGTCTTGTCCGACCGTTCTTGCTTAAGCGCGTTATAGGGCCGTTGATATGTCGGTGGAGCGTGGGCGCGGTTCATGTGCGTGTAGAAAGAGCGGGGTAGAAAATGATAGGATGCTTGACTATCGCAGTTGGAGGAATGTGCCTATGGAGGCTAAAGGCTTAGTACGAAACTTGTCAAAGGTGTTGAAGCTCGAGAAATACTCACCTCAATGGGTCGAGAATACGTGCGGCATCTCGTGCCTGCCCGATCCCAGCTACTCACTCAAACTATGACATCGCCTTCATACGGAGGATTCGCTAGTGGCTCTGTGCATAGCAGAAGTGTAAAAAATACAATGGTGCGTGACGCTCGCATAGCTGTCTCGTGGTGCAACGCGTTGTGGAACGCGTCGTGCAATGCTGATGACGTCGGTACTAACGTGGGCGGTACTGCACTCGCGGGTTGCTGCTGGGCTGTTATCACCGGGCTAAGAGCAACGCGATAAATGGTGTCTGATATCCGGACGAGTCGAACCTGACTGGATTAGTATTCTGGCAGCCTCTGGCTACACATCCCCAAAGCTTGATCCATCTGTGGGGGCGCGCGAGCAAGCGGCTTGGCAGGGTCCACTGGCGCCTGCTCTTGCGCTGACCCTCCTCACAGCGCCATGAAAGCCAGCACAGGCCAAAGGCTTTCCCCATCATGTCACCCGCCTGAGAAGAGTGACGATATGGTCAAATTTGGAAGAGCTACCGTAGGACGGCGTCGTGATTTCTGAAGACGCTCAGGACGCCGCAACCAACATCACCAGAAAGGGTGTGTGGGTTGAAGATAGGAGAGAGACAACGTGGATTTCTACGCCCGTCAGGACCCACTGAAAGCCAAGAAGAAACCCAAACAAGACATCCTTCACACCGCAGCCACTTCGTGTACGTGCGGAACTACCAGGATAAGAAAGCAAAAACTCCATCATAGTCCAATATCCCAGGAATATCTCGTAGACCAACCTACAATCTCTTTCGCCCCTACAGGTTTCCAACAAGCTTCGCCAGAGAACACAACATCACAATCAACAACGGGTACATGAAGGACACCACTAAGTCGATAGCGAAGGGTGCCATGACACAGGCAACAATGTTATCTCTGCGGGTATTCCGTAGGTTTCAGTCAAAAGTGGAACTTTTCGAGATTCATTTGCTCGGCGTGAGAAGAGACGGCTACAGTCTGATGCGGCGTATGTCAAGCACTGCGGAGCATGTGACGCACAGGTAGCAAGCGACCAGGCATTCTCGACGTTACACAAAAAGCCGCTTTCCATGCTGGTCTCGATCCTTGCCGCTACTGGCGCCGGATCCGCACTTATTGACCGTGATGGCCAACGTTGCAGTCGGAATTGAAAAGCCATGCGCCCGTATTCAGACGTATCCGTATCATCTAGAGGATGGGGATGTCCGAGCGTGTGACAGCGTGCTGCGCCACGCCCATGCGGGAGCAATCATGCACCTGATGAGTACTCAGCAATGTTTCGTCTTCCCGCTCAGCAACAGTGTCAGCGACTTGTCAACAGGTGCATACGGCACAGATCGAGGTGGATAGTGGAAGATTATCTACTGTCGCTTCCACTGCTCTTATCTTTACTCCTGGGATGTGGCGTCCAACATAGGCATTCATAGTTGGGCCTTCCAAGATGCTGGAAAATGCAAACCCCGCACAGCTGTCCAATCGCTATGATGCAACAAACCCATTCGCAAGCGAGCATAAAGGACACTCGGCCGCCCCTCCAAAATTTACTTCGCACGTCACTATGTTCAGTCCTTCAGCTCTGCAATTCTGCAGTCTGCGATAAGAAGAATGCCAAACATTGCGCAAGATGCTTATGCACTTCATACTGCTCTACAAAATGTCAGCAAGATGACTGGAAGACTCACAAACTACTTTGCGCCTCATTTACCGCCTTTGCTGCCACAAATCGACCGACATCAGATCATCGTCGTGCAGTACTGTTCAATCAAGACAAGAAGAAACCGGAGTTCATTTGGCTTCGTCGCAAGTGGATCCGGGATATCGACGTCGATGGCGACGGCTACCACATTCTGGAAACTGCCGAAATCATTGGTGACGATACCTTAGAGAAACATTCGCCGATTCAGTATAACACAAGACTGAAACGAGCTCTTCCCAATACGATAAACATCATATACCGCGACACCTTTCTGGTAGATGGCTCTCGACCAAATAAGAGCGTAGCATCAGTCACCGCCACCCAGCCTGGGGAGTATCACGACTGGAGGGGTCTCATCATCGCTCACGCAGATCTGGGACAAGGCCTCCACTCTACAGGTTGGAAAGACTTCGACATGATCGATTTCAGACATGTAAATGATTACTTCCTTTCATACGCATACAAGCCCCCCGAGGCTCAGGCTACTGTAAGGCGTGTGAAAGGCGCAGAGTTGCTAACAATCAATCCAAACTGATGAGACTGACTGACTGACTGATTGCTTGGCAGTCAGTTCAGTGTCAGTTTAGAGCTCTCGTCTTATCAGTCAGTTCAGTTTAGAGCTCTTAAACTG
>NW_026260356.1:0-5653 GCF_024291825.1 Alternaria postmessia
CTCCATTTCCTCATTGCTCCTTTCTTGTATATTATATGCTTTTCCAGAACATTTTACTCCATTTCTTTATGTTGTCACATATAATCTCCTCATCATTTTATCCTTTAGGTTTAATTTAGAGACCGATTAACTTTCCCATAAGCTTAAGGCGAGAGAACATTTTACATAGTAGTGTAATACTAAGTTCTCTTTTTCGTTACTCGTGTCAGCATTCTCACTTGGGATATGTACGGTAACCCGCTATATAGCGAGCAAATTACAAATGTAATTATGAAATAGACGTAACTATAAATTATCCTGTATAGTCAGTTATTATAAATTAATAAAAGACCAACCTTCTCTCACTTGGGAAAGAGGTAAGTTCTATCTATTTAGAACCGAAGGAGTACTATCTATTTAAAACCTATTTACCCAATGTTCCGCTACCCCATAAATAATACTTAAATAACCTTTAAGTATAGTAAACTAGGATTATACCTAATATAATTATTATGGACAAGGTGTCGGTGTTTTGTTTTAGATCCGTTATATCTTCGGCGCTTTTAACTAATTAGGTTAACGAATTAACCATTTGAACCAGTGCTCTGTTACGAGGTCTTTAAAAAATGGCCGCTTCTAAGCCTATTTCCTGGTTGTATAGTTTAAATACTTCCTTACTTTCACTTAACAAAAACTTTGGAACCTTAAACACTTGTTCTGGGCTGTTTCCCTTTTGACACACAACCTTATCGTTAAATGTCTGATAGTTCAACACTCATCATTGCCCTTCCGAGAGCAAATACTCGCGAATAGAGTCTTCACGACCCCCCCATATGCACAAGGCATTATATACCCTAATAGGATATTAATGCACAAATTGTCCGAGATCACAGTTCTGTACCTGCTATGATGTTATTTAAACTACATACTTACATATGTTTCGCGGAAAACCAGCTATAGTAGTCAGGATTGTCTTTCACTAACTTACCACAGTTCTTTGGATATCTTTACAACGATAACCCATTCGGCCTTTTATAAGCCTGACCATGGTAAGATCACTACTCTTCGGGTCTCTAATTAGATACTAATTCATTACTTAATAATTGGATTATCTAGGCAAATTGATTCTTTTTTGTGTATTAAAATTATGTTTCTTCAATTTAATTTCTTAAATTTAATCTATCACCACTAATCACTACTTGCTTGCATCTAACTAGAACTTGCTGACCCATTATACAAAAGGTACGCTCTCATATGTTTATTAAACTTACCTTGAGCTGCTTATAAGACTACTATTTTACATACTTCCTTCACAGTACTATTCTCTATTTCTTGTATATTATATTAAGGCTTAGAGGAAGGTTCCCCTATATTCAAACAGATTAATCCATTTTACTTTAAGCCTATATCTATTTTCATTCACACTACTAATAGAATCTCGTTTGATTTATTTTCCTGAAGCTAATAAGATACTTCAATTCACTTCGTTTTTTTTTATAGAAATTCTTCTACCCTTTTCCCTAATAAATGAAACTAGTCCATCATTTTTACGGTACTAATGGTTTAATATACAGCCTTTTATTATTCTATAATAGTCTCTTTATATACTAGCCATAAAGTTAATCCTTATAATCTATAATCTAAAAATATAAGGTAATAAAATTATGAAATAATACATTACATATCAAATACATTACTATATATTTTTATATAAAAGTGATTTAAAAAAAAATCCCATTTCAGGTTATTATGATTCGAACATAACAATTCCTCAACCCAAATGAGGCGCCTAACCAACCTGGCTCTAACCTGTTTATAATATACAATGTACTATTTAAATATAGATAATATCTTTATATTGTATAACAGATAATCTATTTATAAAAATACAAGATAATATCTTTATATTGTGGGACAGATAACCTATTTATAAAAATAAAACAGAGAATCTATCAAGATAAAACAGAGAATCTATCAAGATATAACAGAGAATATCCGATTCGAACGGATGTGATCTTTCAATCAAATAAGTTTCAAGCTTATCACTTTAAACCACTCAGTCAATTCTCTTTTTTAGTTTGTATTTTTTCTATAAACTAAAAGATACAATATATCTTTCATATTTCCCCCTAATTTTTTTTTTTGCTCACTTGTTTATTGCTTTACTTTCTTTTTTTTCTGTTTGTTTATTTTTTTTCCATACGCCCCCCCCCCCCCTCTCTTTCAGAGAGGGGGGGTAGTATAGGTGTGCACAATTCGCCTCCGGGGATTTTAATTAATAAATGAAATATGTTATTAATACTTAAAGTACAAGTGCGTACAAGACTCGAACTTGTAAGAACATGTCCGTAGCATGTCGTTATACCAATTTAACTAACGCACCTTATTGATTCCTCAACGAATTGAACGTCGATCACATCCTTATCAAGAATGCGCTTTACCTATTAAGCTAAGGAACCTTTATTACACACATAGTATATGAAAATTTGAAACAATATAAAGATTACAATTTAAAAAAAAATGGTATTATATAAAAGTATATAAGCTTATATATCTTTTCATTATAACAAGAGCATCCAGACTTGAACTGGAAATTTGAAGTTTGAAGCTTCCTATTTTGCCAATTAAACTATACTCTTTTTTTTTGAATAAAAATATTCATAACACCTTATATAAAATTGAACAATCATTTTATATAAAATGATGTTTAAAATTAAACAATAATGTTAATAACCCCATTTTTGAAATTAACTACACTCTTTATTAATCCTTTAAAAGATTTGTTATTGTTTTCAATATAATTACCTAATAAAGACTTAACAAATATAAAAATATTACATAAATACACTAAATTCAAAATAATGAAATAATTGTAATTATGTATAGTTTATACTATCTGTCTAGATGTGTAAAAATTCTATCCTTTTATCTGGGTAAAAACTTTATCCGTTTATCTGGGTAAAAACTTTATCCGTTTATCTGGGTAAAAACTTTATCCGTTTATCTGGGTAAAAACTTTATCCGTTTATCTGGGTAAAAACTTTATCCGTTTATCTGGGTATAAATATTATATCTATATTCGGAAAAGAGTGGATTTGAACCACCAGGTGTTAAACACAATATTTAGCAAATATCTCGCCTTACCTATAGCAACTTTTCCTTTTACCTGTTATTGTATAAAATTTATAAAAATTTTTACTAGAATTGGAGTTAAATATGGAAGTTAAACCTATAACGGATGTTAACTATGTAACTGAAAAGTTAAGTGTAGAATGGCTTTTTATAAAGAATTTAATTTACAGAGTAGATTGTAAAAGTTAAATAGAGAGTGGAAGAGTATGAAATTAAAAACCGCCTCTCCCCCCCCCCCCCCCCCCCTTTTGGGTGGGGGGGGGGGGGAAAATATAAGGATAAAGTTCATTATAATAGAGTACGAGTCAGACCGGGCTTGAACCGATATCTACTTTCGTGACAAGAAAGTCCTCTACCATTAAGTTACTGACCCAATACGGCCAACCGAAGTCGAATCGGTACACATCGTTTGGAAGACGATTGGACTAACCATTATCCTATAGCCGTATATGTTTTTTTAAGATCTAAGGGACTTGAACCCTTATGAGAATGATTAAAAGTCATACGCTTTACCATTAAGCTAAGATCTCTATAAATATATTTACTTACCATCAATAAGTAATAAGAAATAAGTGATTCGAACACTTAACCTGCCGCGTGTAAAACGGATGCTCTACCAATTGAGCTAATTTCTTTTTTTTTGTTTAAAAAGTTTCTTTTTTTTGTTTAAAAAGTTTCTTTTTTTTGTTTAAAAAGTTTCTTTTTTTAGTTTCTTTTTTTCTATGGGGAAAAAAAAATAAACAAACAGAAAAAGAAACAAACAGGAAAGACGTACTATCATTATAATTTTTTTTTATTATTTTGCATTCGTTTGTGGCTTTAGAGTTATAACTATTGCCCCGACCATTGCTAGTAATAATATAATGGATGTAATTATTAATCATATTGAATAATTACCATACAGTATATTTCCTATACTTGTTATATGAGAAGTTTCTGCTAAATATCCATCTCATGACACAGATGTAACATTCGTTAAATTTTTTTTAATGCTAAAATGATAAAGTAAATTATTAGTCATAACCATATATGGTAAAACATTATTAACAAAATAATTAAAGAAACTACCTACTAATATAGCTAAAGGTATACTATTGATACTATCTATTAATAGTTCAGATATTCTAACATTTATTAACATTAATATAAATAAAAATAAAATAGATACAGCCCCTACATATACTAATAAGTAAGATAATCCTATAAAGTTTAATCCTGTTAGAATTAAATAAGCAGATATACATAAAAATAAACCTATTAAAAATAAAACAGATACTATAGGATTTTTACTAATAATAACTAATATACCTAATAAGATAGCAATAATGTACAATAAGTCTAAATTAACAACATTATAACCACTAAATGTCATTTCATTAACTATATACAACATATAAAATTGTTCTTTACCCTTTTCATAACTATTATATAGCTACAATATAAGTAAAAATAGAGCTATTCTATAGTACGATTAAGTAAAAATATACTCTATATTATTATTATAGCCATTAACAAACAACTATATATTACTATTCCTATAATTATAGCCATTAACAAACAACTATATATTTAGGAATATGAGGTATAAACCGCCCTCTATAATTGTTTGCAACATTGTTTGAAATAAATTTACCCTCGGCGTCTTCTAACATTTTTTTGGATTTCAAATAAAGTAAGCAACATCTCGAACACCCAGCCGTCTTCTAACTTTTTTTTTTAACAAATATAATGATATTTGTGATATAGGTAATATATGTATAAAACTAACTATATTAGAATAATATTTATAATACAATGTATACATTATATTCTATTTTAGGAGACAAGAGATTCGAACTCTTAAAAGCGTAATACTATTGAGTTTACAGCTCAACCCTTCTTACCAATAAAGGAACTCTCCTTTTTTTTTTATATCACGATGTATAAAAAAAAGTCATCCGCAGCCCCAATTTTCTGACTTTTTTGAAAAATAATCTATATAGAAAAAAAAGTTAGAAGACGCCGGGGTGAGTGGGGGTGGGTAAACTTTAAAGTCTTAGTGTAGAGGTCTGATGCCTTTTAACTTGACGAGGTTTTTCGTGTACCTTTTATCCGAAGAACGACTTGAACGTTCACGACATAACGTCAACAAAGCTTAAATTTGTCCTGTCTACCAATTCCAGCACTCGGATTATTACTATCCCTTTTTTCGACGTTATTTCATAACTAAAAAAACCTAAGGGGGGGGGGGATAGAATATTGATAAAATAATACAATATGGGTAAAAATTATAAACCCAAAAATAACTACACTAATTCAATTTTTATATAAACCTAGCCTTACGGCTGGCATAGCCTAAATATTTTATTTGTTTTGCTAATATTTGCTGCTGACTTAAGCAAAAACAAATAAAATATTAACTAAAGGCCATCTCCGCTAGCATTCAAAACCAGAACGACTACTATCCTCTCCCCCCCCCGCAAGCTTGCGGGGGGGGGGGGGGGGGGACCCATAAAAGGGTGCCACCCTAAAGGGCAGACCCCTTTTGGGGGTTAAATAAAAA
>NW_026260356.1:5663-5940 GCF_024291825.1 Alternaria postmessia
CACCCCCCCCCCCCCCCCCCCCGGCGGGGGGGGGGGGGGGGGGGGGGGGATGGTCCCCTTCAAGGGTGCAGACCTAAAGGTCAGTCCCCTTTTGGGGAGTAGATAACAATATAAAATTACTATGAGCCTGTTTATGGATTTGAACCATATAAATAACTAACAATTTATGCTATTTGCACAAATGTTTATGGATTTGAACCATATAAATTGATAATAATTTATGCTCCTTGCACAGACTTTTTTTTTTGGGTGTATCGTTAATATTCATTAATCCCGG
>NW_026260357.1:0-5740 GCF_024291825.1 Alternaria postmessia
CGTTCGTCAGGGGGCAGAAATCTACAAAGCCTGGGACTGTCGAACGTTCTCAATCGAAAGTGACCGCTACTTCAACAAGTTCGTTCGCACCTACTGCTAGTGTTTCTTGTCACCATGTTAACGTATGCCTAGGTATATGAAGCTCCAGGATTTCGAAGGCGCGGCAAGAGATACAGGAATGAGGATGAAAACGGTAAACACGATTGTAGACTCGTGGCCTTTGAGACTAGGAACTGGAAAGACAGATACGGCTGCGCAGCGGGAATTCAACCTCCTACTATCATCTAGCTCGAGTGGCGTAGAACGTTACGTAGAGTGGTCGAGGAGCTCCTAGCTTATGAAATACTATTCGCGGGACTTCAACAAGTGCTTGTGTAGTAAACCAAACTGTAGCTTCCATTGAGCGAGAAGATTCAGAAGCATCACCACCAACACGGCTTTAGCAATCTTTTGGAAGAGCATAACATGGACATGATTTGCAACGTGGCCAAGACCCTTCTTGAACAACAAGTATTTGAATCAACACTAAGAGCAAAGAGCCGATTCCCCGAAGTGTCAGAAGATTCCCAAAGTCAGAGCGAAGGACAGGCAACTCCATCGTCCTCAGCACCAAGTACAGAGACAGGTGCCACTTGACGCGTAGTTGGAGGCAAACATGATGTTGCTGCAGTAAACGACGACGGGGATTCTGTTCATCAGATCTCAAAGAACAAACGAACACGTGAGCATCGGAACACTCATCTCTTTATGTTAACTAAGACGGCGTAGCTCTCCAGAGTGTGAACAAACAAGTTCCAGAACGCACTTACCAGCAGATCGGTAGTCCTATACCGTCACTCTACCCAATTTACTTACCATTCTCCACTCAACACAAGGTCCTCGTCAGCGTCCAGCACATGCTTGAAAGCGCCTGTTACACCTTTGCTAAAAGAAATCGAGATTTGTACTGGAAACAGAAGGACTGGAGTGTGCTGAAGCGGTTTAGCTTCATCGATGGTCAAACATATTCCAGACACAACAAGTTGAATTCCCTGAAGACAATCTGAAAGCTCTTGGCAGGTCTCTACCTGAGCTCCTTCGCTCAATGACAGAACTTCGGCATGCGACAGTCCACCGGACCCGCCTGAGTGCAAACGCCGCCATACATATCATAAGTGATGCAGAGTCGTTCGTAAAGCTGATAGAAAATGACACATGTATCAACGACATCTCAAGGTTGAGACGCGAAACAGAAGCTACCTTCAAGGCACTGAAGGTTAAGAAAGGCTCGTTGGAGCTGAAGTTGACAGGTATGGAGAAGCGACTGGAAGCTCAGAGGGCTGATTTGGAGCGTCAGAAACTTGACGCGATCGAGAACGCATTAGAAGAAGATCGGATATATATTCTGTCTGCAGGAGCAAACTTGGGGCGCGCCTTGACATTGCCAGTGACTGCGATGTACAGCAGGGTCGCAATGGAACACGAGCCGGCTTTGGAGGCAGATACCGAAGAGCATGTATGTGAAGCTGGAACCAGCAGTTAGAACTGTGGGAGACGATAGGAAATACAGGCAATTAAGTGCAACGGCTTTAAACTGCAAGATCGTAAAGAAACACAGACACGATGTGAGTTTGTGTCGGCATGTTCATCCACCACCATACACAGCACCAACTGATTGAGACCTCAAAGACCATGTCCGTGGCCGTCTTGAGTTGCGCGGAGTTTATAGCTATCCCAACAACGAGAAACTGGCACAAAAATGAGGCTGTATTATCGCCCAAGAAGCTGCTCTCGCGGAGTCTCTGAGACTTATAGTGGCTACGCTACGATGATCAGCTTGGGATACTGTGCTGAATATGGCGGTGTATCCTAGACGGCGGTATGGTGATCTGTATCTGGCGATTACGAGTTGTGAGTTGAGTGACGAGGAAAGATCGATGGAAGGAGGCGACTGACATCACGAAACTTTAGGAACTCGCGCGTTACATGGTTGCCGTGACGACCAGGAATTAAAGGACACCAGTTAGTGCACACTTTCGATCAGTATAACGATCAATCCCTTACTGAAGGTAACTGCTACAAGAAACAGCCCCAAATCAGAACACGCATGCTAAAAAAAGAGTTCTGTAAGTTGGACATTCAATCCAGGTTGGAGACTCCGGCGAATACAGATGGTAGAAGTGTAGCGAAGACACCGCAAGTTCACCATGGAGGTATCTTAGCGCACGCACGACGAGAAGGAGGCGGTCCTCGCATTCTATCGTGAAGGTTGAACGAGAGTATGACCCAGACATAGCGAAGAAGTGCTCGAACAATATGACAACAAACCTGGAACCCGTGACCGAGACGCCAACATGGAAAAGAGCAATCCTGCAGCGAATGCGATAGGGCATACATTTCCCACGCCAACTGACGTCTGGCGTCATCTACTGTCTTTGAGACCGAATCAGACATTCCAAGGCTCCTCCCGTTTTCGTTTTCTGTCCCCAGCGACGTTGTCTTTCTCTTACATCTAATAAACAAATGTCGAGCATTGCCATCGAAAGTTGTGTTTTCAACTCTGGCATTGACGAATTTTTACTGTTGCGTGTTGCGATACGCACCCAAATCCATGCTTCTAGTAAGTTCTCCCTATCGCTCTGACCAATGCTTCGCTCGCAATGATCTGACTGAATTCTCGGCTTAGTGCTTCTTACCCAGCGCGTAACAGCATGAGTCGTACAACAAAGGCGTGTCCTGTGCACGGGCCATAAGAGATCCGAATCTTCTTGTGGCCTGTGCGCATTTCGCGCGTTTGCTCCTACAGGCACGTGCACATGCTAGATCAAATTGCTGCCTTTCTTCTTGGTAGTCCTGAAAATTCACAAAATGGCAGCATGCCAGTTCTAGACTAACGCAGTAAAGTTACGGATGAATGCAGCCGCCAAGCGTCAATGCGAACCGCACCTATGGAACGTAGACATCTCTCTGAGTACAATGGTCACAGTCTGAATAAGCGCCAACACAGTTGTCGGTTGAACCCTCATCCGAAGATTGCCACTCAGCAGTATTCATAAAGTCCCGCATCTACGAGCACCCAGGCTAAACAATATCGCCTCACATGTGAATCAACCCCCAAGCATCCGGCATGCCATCATCAGTACCACAGTGTGCTTGCTCATTATCCGATAGTCTCTTTCATTGCTCCTTGAGACCCTCTTCGAAGAACTGGTGCCCCGTGGCCGCGCTCGATCACGTTGGAGGAGACTTGGGCAAGCACTCTCATGTTCAGTAATCTTGACGAGGCGTACAAGTAAAGTCTGGTTCCTCCAAAGCTACACCACTATACGTTGCTGCTATTGTTGTGCGCGTCCATTCAATGTAGAGCTTTTACGTCATGAACGAAGATCTGCGTAGTGCAGCACTCTGTACTTCCCAGATAGGCTGCCCCAGCTCTAGCAGCTCAGTGCCAAAATCCGACAAAACATCATCTACAGTAGCTTGAAACCTGGACCGGTTGTTCCTGTACTCTGTGTCACTTCCGAACGTTGCGATGTACCACTCCTTCTTCCAAGCAGCCACAGATGCTTGAAGCCATGGGCTCTCCGATTCGATCTGCTCAGCAACAACGTAGAACGAAGACCTTATAGCATGTTTCCTGCGCGGCTTGAACAATTGGAGCGACGAGAATTTTCTTAAAGTGTACAGAAGGTATACCGTATCCCAGGCCTCAAGTTTGTGCAGTAGAACCACAACTTTGCCGTTCTCTTTGACACGCTGAAGCGCGAACACAAGTTGACTCGTCATTAGCCGCCACGCCTCACGTCTCTCGCGATATTCCGCTCTGGAATGCATCCGCAGGACTTGGCCATCACAGAAGACCAAATCGAAGACTTCGCCGTAAAAGGGGCGGTCGGACACGAAGTTTTTAGCATCTGGGTGCTCCACTGGAATGTCGGTAACGTCCATTTCAGCCGCCAGCATTGTGATATCAAGGAAGCGGACTTGTATCCTCGGATCTTCTCGCCAATTGGGAAGTATCATCTTATGACCGCCCTGAGAGACGGGGAGACTGATCCCACATACCCTAGCATCGCAGTTTTTCTTGAGGACAGAGGCTGTGAAGCCACCAGGTGCCAAGCAGAGATCGAGAATGGCGGGGTTTCTACTAAGTGATGAAGTTGATGGCAAGACTGAAGTCATCTCGTCGAGTTCGTCACCAATCTGGCACATCATTTTGTAGAATATGCGTTTGCCGGACTCATCCGCGTTATCTGCTCGGTGGCGCTGTACTCTAAAGTGATCGTCTCCTTGAGGATTCTCCCATCCCTGCTCGTGTAATCAGCACTGAATAGTTTGGGTTTATAGAGAAGGCCTACTCTGCGCCGAAGATCTGTGAGTTCCTTGAATACAGCTGCATGCTTGAGGCAGTACTCCTTGATGATCAGGTTCGGGCGTGGGGTCAATGAATTGTCCGACGAGGTTTTGGGACGCCCGTCGTTTGAAGTTGCATTTTCCGGCTCGTTACCAAGCATTGTGTCTCTGGTTGTCAGTAATTTTCAGCTTGACGGTGCGGAAACCACGAATATTCCAGGGTCGAAACCGCGAACGGGTCACATTGTCGATCGCCACTTTTTCTGATTGTTCTTACTCACGGCTCAACAACGGTCGTCGGAAGCATTATCGCAGTTCCGACCGCAAACATATCGCCGCATCACTCGGGCATCGCCGCAAGCCACAGTTACACAACAGCGCCCCAAATGCATGCAACGCATAGCCTGAAGATCGCCGATGCAACACCTATTTGGCGATCTCTGAGCATCACTCGAGCGATGTCTGAGCGTCCGTGAGCTAGACTTGCAGTGTAAAGTCCAGCTTGTGGTCAGCCATCGGATCATGTGATCGTGTAGATCTTACGGGACCGACAAAGGTATGGAGTATAGATGGATGATGATAAGAAGGTCGACGTATCGGGCACGATAGGTCCAAGGAGTACGTCAATTGCTGTCGGTACGCAATCGAAATCAACTCCACGACATAAACCATTATTCAACTTAGGTCCCGCTGTGATATGATCAGAGGAGCTGTCTTCCGCAGAAAGGGCGATTTCATCGTTTCTCGTGCGACAGCTAGATGCCCACGGAGGCAAGTTTAGTTTATTTACTGGCCCTCTTTCTCTGATAGTGACAGTGACAGGCACGGTTGGTTCCTGGTTCTGCGGTCTGCTTCAATCTCACCACCCCGTCCACATGGCAAGGATCCTTCTACACCAATACGGGTGTTTTGTGGGGGTATCCAGGTCAGTTCTAAAAAGGTGTCTTGTAAAGATTAAGCGCTAACGAGCGCCTGGAGATTGTTGAGCAAGTCGAAGCGTTGACTCGATTTTCTTACAAGGCTCATGGCCTTGAGCCCATCAAGAAAGTGCTGCTGCAGAAGGAGGTGCGTCGCGTTTCCGTCGGCGTTACCTCACCTGCCGTGTTTGAGACAATCGACCCAGTAACAGCACGTATAGTGTAGATCCAGTGACAGGCTGCTAGCAGCTGCCCGCCCATCGATCTCGCTCCTCAACGTGTCAGGTCCAGACAAGCTGCCTGTGTCTTGCCATCCTTGTTATGTGCCCATGATGTAATCACGTCTAGCAGCTCGGTGCGAGTATTCGGTAGACATCATGCGTGGTGCTTCTCGTTGTGATACCCAAGTGGGCGCCTTTTGCAATAGGCGAGCTAATCGAGGGGTGCTCTCGAATCTCTCGCCGCGACCGATACCAGACCTTGACCCGTCT
>NW_026260358.1:0-5671 GCF_024291825.1 Alternaria postmessia
GGCACGTCACGTGATCCCAGGCCCCGCCTTGGATCAGCGACCTTCCATCGCGGCTATCCCGATGGTCTTCCTTCCTGCGGCCTGCATAACAAAAGGAAGCAACTCCTTGTTACCTTGTAACAGTAGTGGGATTGATTAGTGGCGCTATTAGACTCAGATTCTAGTCCCAAAGCTTCTCCCCTTCGCGAAGAAGTGTTAGAAGGAGAGACCAGGCACTCTTGTTCAAGAAGACAAAGCTCCCTCTTACTCCTACTACGCTTAGCGTTTAGTATATAAGAGAGAGAGAGAGCGTAGAGAAGCTCCTCTGGTGTGGCAACTCACCAGACCTCAACGCTATTGAGCCATGCTGGCCATAGCTGAAGAGAAGAACTACTAAGAAAGGCGCACCAAAAAATAGAGCAGAGGCATCAAGGGCATAGCTACAGGGCTAGGCAGAGCTACCTTAACACCAAATACAGGCTTAGATAGAGCGGATTCCATTTTATATTCAAGAAATAATCAGACTTAAGGGCGGTAATGAGTACCAAGAGGGGCGGTAATAAGTACCAAGAGGGGCGGTAATGAGTACCAAGAGGGGCGGTAATGAGTACCAAGAGGGGCGGCGGGACAGGTCTGTCCAAGCTTCGGTAGTACTTCGGTAGTAATCGAGACACCCCTGTCAGCAAGAACTTTTGAAAGCCACCTCTGTATGTCTAATTATTTCTATACTTAGAAACTCTTCATCGTCTTTTAAATTAGTTATTTCTAGTTTAGAAGATTTAGTCAAATTTTTATTAAGATTATTAACTAACTGTAGACTTGTAGTACATACTAGTATATTGTCTACGTGTGTAGCTAATAGAATAGGCTTGGTATTATATATAAAAATACTATTATCTGTTTTTAAACATTGAAAAATCTATTTATGCTAGAATTCTAGTTAGAAATAATTACTACTGCTTAGAAGCTTATTTTAAGCTGCACAAGCCCTTAATTAATCTACAGAGTATATTATTATGTTTTTTATTCAAAATAGCTTTATTAATAAAACCTATTAAAGTCTTATCTATTATATCTTTTTAAGCTTCTTTTAAGACGTATTATTCTAAACCTAAAGGTAGTTGTATATAAGTATTATTATAATCTATTGCTATGTAAGGAAAAGCTTGTTTGATAACCTAAGTATATATTTTCTAATCTAGATAGCAGAAAATAGCTATAATGACCTAATAATACTAGGTTTACTAGTAGAAGCAAAGGTTTCTTTATATTCAATATTTTGTTGTTGTAGAAAGCCTTTAGCTACCTATCTAGCTTTATATCTTTTAATAGATCTTCTCAAGTTTAATTTCTTAGAAAGAAACTATCTACCTTCAATAATACTATTGTCACTATTATTATTAGCTTTATTAATTTTATTCTAAGTATTAGACTTAATAAGATTATCTACTTCTACTTTTCTAGCAGCTAGATATAGATTCTTATCTGTTTTATTTAATATATCTGTATAAGTTTTAAGTTCTACTAAACTATTATTACTAGTATTTAAAAAGTTCTCTATAATAGAATTATTCTAGGCGGTATTGTAATAGTAAAATAAGTACCTAGTTTATCTTGAGAATAATTATTATCTAGCTCTACTAGATTATTATTACTATTATTAGAAGATGTAACTTCTCTATTAGGTTTATTACTATTATTACTAACTTATAACTTATCTTTAGAGTTATTGGTTTTAGAGCTACTATTAACATTGATATAACTATTATTATTACTGTTAATAATATCGCTATTATGATGATTGTTAGTAATATCGCTATTAGTAACATTAATAATAATATCGCTATTACTATTATTAATGATATTATTATTAATACTATTATCACTGGTAATAGACTCTATATCACTAAGGTCTTCTTCGATAATAATATTTTCATTATTTTTAGAAAATAGATCTTCTAGCTTAGTAAATTATTTATTTATATCTACGTTGTTATTAGGCTTATAGTAATAGCCTTCTCTAATTCTATAATCTCTAGCGCTAATACTTTTATTATCACTAGAATTATATGGCTTGTATATATTAGAACTACTGAATTCTATTAGATAATAAGGACTAGCTTTACTATTTAGTTTTTTCATTCTACTAGTATGTGACTTATAGTAAGTGAAAGATCTAAAAATCCTAATATTACTAGTATTAGATATCGTTTTATATTCTAACTTATAAGGCGTTTTAAAATTAATAGAACTTTTAGGTGTTCTATTATATAAACAATTAGCAGTAAATATAGTCTCTCTCTATAAATGCTTAGGTAGACTACTATTGATTAATTAAGCTCTTACTTTATAAGGTAATACTTTATTAATTATTTCTACTGCGCTGTTTTGCTTACAAGTATAACACCTAGAATGTCTAGTATTAATACCCTTTTTAATTAGATAAATATCTAGTTATGTAGATTTTAATTTGTTATCTAATTATAAAGCTTTAACAGAGTTATTATTACTAGTAGAATTACTGGAGTTATTATTATTTAAAGTAAAATTTAAGCTATCATTAGTAGCTTCTGTTTCTAATTCTGTTATAGTATCTTCTACAATATTAATAATACCCTTTCTAGTTTTTGATAGTTATACTACTAAGTACTTAGTAAAACTATCTCTGAGGGTAATATAATGTTCAAAACCTCTAAAGGTTTAAGGCATAATAAGCCCGCCTATGTTATATATAATAGATCTAAATAGGCTTCTACTCTAGTACTAGCTTCTATATTACGTTGCTTAGTTAACTTAGCTTATATATAAGTAATATAATATTGTAAATGAACTCTAGCAGTAGAGATATTATCCGAATTGAAATCTACGCCTATAGCGTTATTGTTTAGTTTTGTAATAGCATTAAGATTAATATATCTTAATCTATCATATAATAGTTTCATAGTATTATTATTTGATACTAATTACTTCCTATTAAAAATATCTAAATTAGAATTATCTTCTAAATTATAGTTATCTATTTCTATACCATTATCCATTTCTAGATTATCTAGATTAGATCCTTCTAGCTCTTCTGAATTACTATTGTTTATAGTATTCAAAGTAGTATAAGATTTATAATCTTTACTAATACTAGAAGTAGAACTTAATATACTACATACATCACTCCTCCTTTTTAATTAATCTCAAATAACAAGTTATTATTAGAGTTATATATAAAGTAATTATCTTTATTAAGATATAAAAAGTAATCTTTATTATTTATTAAACTATGACTTAATAGATTAACTTCTAATAACAGTACATAAAGAACATTAGTTAATTTAACTAGCTAACCAGTACTACTGATATATCGCCTGCACTGCTAGCTTTAGCATTATTATTATTATTACCCTACTTAATAGTAGTAATACTAGGTTTAATATTAATAAATAGCTCTTTAATATAGCAGGTGTGCTTAATAGCGCTAGAAGTTAAGATAAAATCTATAGTACTAGGATTATTAGTTTTATTAACTATAGTAGAAGCTAAAATAGTTCTTTTCTAGTATTATTGATAGACTTACTCTTAATTAGATTAAAATTTTTGTTATAACAATTAGGTTCTAAGTATCCTCTTTTATTGCAATAATTATTTGTCTTAATATTATCAATATTATTAGACTTATTATTATTATTTCTCTTCGTAGTAGACATAGACATTTCTATATCTTTGTTATTATAACTACTTCTAGTAGAATTTCTCTTATTATTATTATTCTTATTATTATCACTGCTAGAGCTACTAGTGGAATAATTATAATTGATAGTACTGTTCTTAATATTATTGTGGGAACTAAAGTTTTTTTCCTTAATAGACTTAAGTCTTCTACTTTTGTCTAATAATAGCGATATAATAGTATCTAGATCTAGACTATTATTGTCTATTCCAATAGTCTGTGTAATTATAGTTACTATATATTTATAATCTCTATTAAGAATATTTAATAGTAGAGCTATTAGAAATCTTTTTAGTAAATTAATCTCTTTAGCCTCTAAGCTATTAGATAACCGTTTAAAGTTATTAATATACAACCCTAAATTACTCTTACAGGAATTGATAGTAGTATTAATTAGCTCTTTACTAATTCAGAATCCGCTACTAAATCCTTTAGGTTGTATAGATTTTTTAGCATTTGCTACAATAAATAGAAGTTACTGATATATTTAATTTATAGCAAGGGTCTATCTTCTAAAGATAATTTAATAAAGCTAGTAGCTTTATTAAATTTATCTTGTTAAAAAGTTATAGCAGCTTTACTTAAAGAAGAAAAATTATATGCTATTACTTTTGAATAGCCCTCTTTATTTAAAAGAGCTTCTATTTTAATAAACCAAATATTATACCTATTAGATTCTTTCAGCTTGAGAGTTTTAAATATAGTATCTACTATATTTAGTTATTATTATATAATAGTAGTAATGACTAGAGGTTCTATTCCTTTTTAAAGATAAGAAGACTATTAAATTACTTAAAATAAGTATTTGATAACAAATATATAGGAATATCAAATTACTTACAATAGTATCTAATAACAAATATAAAATATATATATTATAGCAATAGCTAGCTATTATTATAACTTATATCTCTCTTCAATAAAGAAGAGTAAATACTATGTTTCTAAATTATACATATATAAAAGTAATAACTATTATTAAAATATATTTTAGAATATAGAATATAGAAAATAGTGATAGAGCTAATTTGTAAATAGTAACTCAAGTAAAACTTTATTACTATAGATCTTTAATAAAGGAAGATAAAGTTATTATAATAACGATAACTAAGATTGTATACTTTTGTTTTTTTAAATAATATATAACCTAAAGAATTCCCGCTTTTTCTCTAAGAGGGATTACAAATACTAGTATATATAAAGTAGAACGCGTTATTGAGGCGTCTTTTTATATAATATAATCTACAAAAATAAATTCTTTAAGCTTATTAAAGCCTCTAGCTAGTTTACTTTTAAAATAATACACGCGGGTAATCCTGCTGCTCTCTAAATAGAGATAACGTGTATAAAACTCTTCTATCTTATATTCCTATAAGAAGAGCAAGCAGAGACTAATATTAGTAAAAGTTCTAGCTAATACGGCTATTTTATTAATATGTAATAAGAAGTACTTAAGGTTCTTTCTCATTAATTATTAAAAATGATAGCTAAAAGCTTTTTCTGATATAATTATATTAATAATAATAATAAGATTATTATGATACTAATAATAAGTACTTCTTTTCTAGTATTGATTATAATAGAAGCTAATTAGCTACTATATAGAGATTATAAGTCTTTAAATAGCTTAAAGCTGAACAATATTATTACAATAATAGATAGATAGTATAACTTAACGTATATAGTTCTAAAGTTGTTGATCTTTTTTTTCTAAAAAATACTCTTCTAGAAGTATAATAGAAATTTTTATCTTCTAGTTATATAAATTACTTAAATCAAGTAATAATATAATTAATATATGTTCTAACAAGGATATAAGCGCCTAGCTAGGCTTATAACCTATAGGAAATAGATAGGTAGGTAAGAAATAACCATTCTCTAATATATAGAATATAGCTTGTTAGGACAAAGTAGTCAATAATATAATATAATATAAGAGTATATTATATATATTATAACACAAGATTGCAAAGC
>NW_026260359.1:0-3759 GCF_024291825.1 Alternaria postmessia
GAAAGCTTTCTTACGAAGTCGTGCTCTTACCTGGCTATTGGTGCCAGAGCTGGTTGTCGTGTATCCGTTTCCGCCGGAACTCGACTGAGAACCACTAGAGGTCGAAGATCCTTTTGTCATGATAAGAGCTGACCGCAGGAGCGATTGTGTTAGAAATGGGCTTGCAGTAACGGTGAAGGGCTAGGACTTTGATCTTGCAAATTGAATTACACGGGGTCAGCACATATATTCACTGCCACAACGAATCGGCCCGATGTGCCCTTTGCCCCCCTCTCCCCCCCCCTTATCGGCATACCTAACTACGGCACAAATGTCTGGGTAGCTTCCCAAGCAGATGTCAGCGTACTAAAGACTCCTGTTCGACGAATGAGGCACAATCTTATCACCGCTCAATCAACCAAAGGTAGCTTTAATACGATGACGTCTGCTAAGCCAGTCATCTACATGCCAAGTACAGCTTATAGCTAGGTACAATACTCAACAAGATCAGATGCTCCACCACTTACAATCTGATCAAGACCTTCATATTGACCTTCTTGCCAACTACGACTTTGGGAAGCCCGTCGTCTTAAGAGAAATACGTAACAAAACCAATGAGATCGTATGTCGCAGGCTTAGCGCTATCGGAAACCTTGTTACCAATAGTACTGTGCAATGACTTTCATATGTACCGAACTAACCACGGTGTTAGAAACAACGACAAAAACAAACACTCTTCTAACTTCTCTATCCACACTACCCGCACCTAGCCGTGCGATATATGACGTTGTTAGTAGTAGGATTCATGGTTTCGATAGTACTTCGCCTACGATAACGTGTCTGGTACGCCCCTACTGTTCATAAGCCACCCTCGGCTAACGCCAGCCCACATCAGCATTCGCAGTCGCAAGATGCCAAAACCACACAAACCCTGATGACTTCCCTTCTAACAAAGAGAGTGGCGCGCCTAAGGTTCGTATCGATGCTGTCGAGAGTGCTCGAAACGAGCCACACATTCTCCGCGAAGCCTGTCTGTTCGTGCCGCATTGTTATTGCTAGCCATGACTGGATACATTAGCATGCAGTCACCGATCGCAAGCGAGCGCTAATGGCAAGCGGCGGCTGGTTCCGCGCCCTCTACCTCAGATCAGCTTTAGCTAAACAACGGACGCAGATCGACTTGCGCGTCCCGTCATGTTACCCCGCAGTCGGCTGTAGCTGCACGGGGGGTGGGGTAGGCTTGATCACACCGATGCACTGAAGCAACAATCAAGCCAACGAGGTTTGCGATGCAGTACAGTTGTGAAGACAAATTCTCAGAGCCAGTTCCGGGTATTGCGATTGCAGGTGCTGTTATGGCAATGAGCGCGCGAACGAACATCCTCCGTCGTGTGCCTACCCGCAGACTGCCTGATAGTGATACCGGAATTCTCTGACTGGTGTCATGAATCACGTTAGAAACGTATCGCTGACTGAACAAGCTGATGCAGACCAGAGAAACACATCGAGCGTCGCAACATTAGCCAAAGGAGGTACGTTGCAATCCAATGACACCCCGAAGCTTTTGTGTTGTTGCAGTACTTGGGAAAGCCTGACACACACGCTATGGGGACACAAGGCAGACTGGTACGGTGGAGTAGAGCGAAGCGAATCCGGTGAGCCCATGCGCTAGCCGAAAGAGGTTGTTACCACAGGTGCTTGCTGCAAAGACTGCATTGGGAATAGTGCAATCAAGTGGGCATTCGTCACAAGACATGCGCCCACATGACTCACCAGTGTTTTCCCCTTTTTTGCTTTTGTTTACCCCTCTTTTTCAAATGTGCTTGAACACAGTGTTCCAACGTATGCGAACAATGACAGCGGTTGGTGCCGCAGACAATACTGTAAGCCGAGCACTAGTATCCGATAACAATAACGTGGTCAAGGCAACTGGCTCTATGGTTTTTCTCGGTTAGCAAAGACGGTATCACTAGAACCGAAACATGATCTTAAAACTAAATGTTACGCCCCTTATTTGGGCTGGCCAGTAAAAGCAATTGATAAGACAATTTCTGGCGATCCAGAGGCCGGGTTGAGTCTTGCTCGCAGACAAAGAGCAGCTTATCCAATCAAAAATGCACGATCCTTTCCACCACGAAACTGCAAAGGGGTTAAGACGCTCTGATATAGTCGTGCATGTCATGCAAGCCATTTATGACGTGGTCTCAGAGATGCGCGAGAACTACTAACCAAGTATAGGGAAGAAGAATGTTTATGTAACTTCTAGCGGGGCCGAGTTACCTGGATCGTCTGCTCAAGTAGAACGACAGGGTACTACTGGTTGCTATCCTTTCTTTTCGAAGACACCTCCTGGGTTTAGCAATGCAATATATGATCTGAATAGTGTCTTCCGAGTATTTAGTATACTGTAAGAAGCTAAATTTCACTTTCCCGCTCAACGCATCGCTATTTGTTCCCTTTGCATTCACTGCAACAGGCTCCTTGGTTTCACATTTAGATCGTCTCGCTCGTCCACCTATATTTTCTGTATCGCTTCCACTCGACAGCTTTGCCACTTCGTCTACGCAAAGATTCTCATCGCAAACATGGCGAGTAGCACGTTTAGCGATTATGATCTCGAAGGCGTCGATATATTAGCCACACCGACAGTATCCATCGACCTGGACTCAGTCACTACAAGCTCGCTACATTGCAAGCGCGGGAGAACGAGCAGGAAAAGCAGCAATCATTTTCGCTCCTATATCGTATCCTAGCACTACGCCATCTCCGTTTCCTGATTTCATTATCGATATCAACTGTGACGTGCCAGAGTTAATCATCTCTCGTTAACGCTGAGACATGTTGGATCTGAATCTGCAGGACCAGGGTTATGATACATAATCTTCATGCCCTTATTACTTATAACTACCTGGAAATTTGTGTTCGAATATGGCTGTTTACAAGATTGCGCAGCGTGTGGGGAACGCGGCTTTTGCCGGGATCACGTAGGTCGACGATGTACAATTCAAGATATATGATCGTGTCGTCAGATGATTGGGCTCTTTTTCGTGTACGTGGTCAACCCATAGATTCTTGGCAGGCGCACTAGGCTGTGCCTGACTCAATTACCCTAGATGCTCAATCACCGTCATATCTTTCTCACACCGTATCTTAGGCCCTGTAGTCCTTCCCGTATGCTTTATTGCGTTCAATTCAGCTGTGCCTATTCAACGGATCGTACTATCAATTCTACCAGATTGCACCACGTAGTAAATCAATTCGATCGCGTCGCAACATCTGTCTCGCACGATGAACACGAAGACCTCCGAGATTTCTGGCCTGTCGTCCTTTGGAAATCCGCTACTGTGTTCTAATACCAAGCAGAAGCCATGTCAGGCAGATGCTATACTTGTATGTAGTGGCTGTAACATGGTCCAAGTATGTCTGTTTTCTTTCCACCACATCTTTTGTGATCGGACGACATGTTCCTATGGCCTCGTTCGACCTACTCACGCGACAATAGTACTGCTCGAAAGAATGTCAGACTGCAGATTGGTCTCATCACAAGAAAGGATGTAGATCTCCTTTTATGAAAGGCACCTGGGAGCCCGAGTGGTACCGCAGCGGCTATCAGCCTGCTTTCGTCGGCGAGGGCTCCCAGCTCGCCATGTTCGGCAACAAAAAGTATCTCTGGGGCAACATGCCTGCCATCGACATTCTGCAGCTTCAGCACAACGAAAGCAAGAGTTGTGAAACGAGCCAAGACTTCAATCTTCTCTTCGCCGCGTCGGGTGATCTTCA
>NW_026260359.1:3853-5669 GCF_024291825.1 Alternaria postmessia
CTTCGAAATGTCATCAAAACTATCGATGGGCTGCCACAAGGATACAGCAATAAGTGCGTTGCTGTTTTGAACGACATAGATTTCATCATCGTGGCCCGTAACGCCATCATGCTCCTCATTGCGCTCCAATTCGAACCAAAAGATGCAGTACCGATGATCATCCACTTGTGGTACTCAGCGTTACTTCCTTCTCGTATAATGCAGGCGATTCAGATCAACATCCTTCCTATGGTCGAACATGTTTGCCAGCAGATCAAGAACAAGCCCGAAAGTGTACTGCAGGCGAAGACATTTGGGTCAGGTGACCGAAAGCTACGCATTACCCTCAAGAAGGAAGACTGGATCCGCTTAGCGAGGTTTTGTCGGGTCTTGGAGGGATTGACAGCGGAAGCTGCACAACAGATTCGTCACCGTATCATGCTGGCTGCTGAGAGGGTTGACTATCGTGATCGTGCTCTGCTGAACATGCCCGCTGGTGTCCGCCAAGGTGAGATGTACTTTCGTCACACTGGTGTTTTGCTGCCTTATGGTTGCTCCACCATAGACTTTGACACACCTAACCCGTAAGCACTATCTAAAAGCATGAAATTATCAGACGCTAACATCATCCAAGCACCCTATTTTCTTCAGGTGATTGGCCGATGAAAGACAATGCTAGTCCCCGCGATGGTTGGCTTTTTGACGAGTATATGCAGGATGCCCCAGCTGCGAAAGCAGATGAGTTCGGTGCTATCTTTTTCCATATCCGAAGACTGCTTCTCAAGTTTTGTGGCCGGCTCCAGGGCTCTAACATCTCGTTCCGGCTGTTTAACATGGATGCCCAATATCTAGGAGGCTATCTCGATGAGATGAAGTTCGATCGTATCGAGGTAAGACACACACTCATCGGTCCTCACTAAGCATTACCATTGACATTGACATGGATCTCCAACGTATGCGATCGAGGCTTTATTGGCCCCCACATTTGCCTCCAGGTCTTCTCGCAACTCCTCAAATCGGCTGCACAGAACCCCAAAGCCACGTTGCTTATGCTCTTCATCAATGCTGCCGTCGAGACCGATCACGCAGTAAACCCACAAGGCGATGTACTGTCGGTGGTATCGGCAATGAAACGGCTCGACAAGTACATGCCAGTCGGAAAACCACGAGCGACTCTTCCTAGAGGTATGTTGGGCACGAATGCACATCCTGAACTGATCTTACGTACTGCCTGCTATAACCTGTTTAAACCGTGGGACAAGTACTTCGATATGTTCATGGATGAGGCCAGGATTACTCAGTTCGCTGCGCTGTGCGGGATGGCTATCAAAAAAGAGCACACCATTGTTCAGCCTTGGCCATATAAGATTCGGAATTGCACCACCAAAAAGGAGTTCGATATTCTACGTGCTGGAAGTTTGACAGGATTTGAGCGTTATATGGAGTTTCAGAAGTTTGAAGATGTCGCTGACGACATGAGTTTTGAGTTTGCTGGCATGCAATTATAGGTCCTCCTTCTCTCATAGCTCTTTTGAATTCAAAAGAGTGGTGGCTATCATAGCCATCAAGGACGAAGGATCGACGTATGTCCACAATCTTGCCCTATGTATGCTTGACAAAATGCTTTAGCCATTTTACTACTGGCTCGTTGTTCTTCCAGCCCCTATCATCGACCATAATTGCTCGGTTGCGGAAGATGCCTTCCTCGTACCAGAAAGATGAGTGATACTAGCCGCCAAAGATAAGGGAAGCTGGGACAAGTCAGCCAGCTATTTTAATCGCAGCGATCAACATTACACAGTCATGATTGCCTTTTCAAGCCTACAATCGTATCATA
>NW_026260360.1:0-5468 GCF_024291825.1 Alternaria postmessia
GATGGCACGTCACGTGATCCCAGGCCCCGCCTTGGATCAGCGACCTTCCATCGCGGCTATCCCGATGGTCTTCCTTCCTGCGGCCTGCATAACAAAAGGAAGCAACTCCTTGTTACCTTGTAACATATAGCCTAGCTCTGTGTCAAAAGACAAGATGATATCAACTGTTGAGAAGCTAGTGAAACTACTGAAAAGGAAATCCGGCGGGAAAGTGTTCAAAGAGCTTCAACGTTACTTACAACTCACGCAGGAGCAGCTGTGTGTTGAAAGGCAAACTGCTGGTGTAGCACTGCGTTGCTTTGAATAGTTGGGTCACACTCCTGTGGACCTTGTCTTCCGCCAGTCGTAAACCGGGAATGCGGCTCAACGTCCCTCCATTCTTTCATTCTTGTCTGCTAATCAACAAAAAGTGCATGTCTTCCTCTGAAAATCACATCGCGAAATGCAGTTCACCCACGACATGGGCCATAATTCACAAACAATATGTCTAGAGTCACACAGTCGTGCCAGTCGTGTGCACGGAACCACTAAGCACTGGAAAGAAGCACAAGTTGGGCACTTCAGCATGCTGTAGGGTCTTGAAGGTCGTCTGGATATCTGCTCGTTCATACTGTCACTTTCCGGTCCCGTCGCATTGCACCTGCACAAAGAGTTCGACTAGCAATTGCGACAAATCCTCCAGATCCTGCAGCCGTACCGAGCAAATGTGCTGTGTTCACAGTGCAAATGAACGCGAACGGTAGGCTATGGTAAACAGTTGAGTAATTCGTCTAAGATATCAACCCTTTGAATCATTCCAATCTCCGTGTGAAAACCCACTTTACCTTCCCGGTAGAGCCAGAAGGCGTGAGCAAAACCCTGCACTGTGTGATTGCCGAGGGTCATGAACAGTAAGCAGTGGAAGGATTGCCTCTGTTCAACCCTTGTTACCTGCTTGGCATATCGATTCTGTTCCTCGCGTCTCTCGCGGTCTGAGAGTAGCTATCCATACAAAGGCCCGTCCGTCGTTACTGGAATGGTCTTGAGATCCTTGATGAACTCAATCAGCTTCTACCGAGCTACCATCGCGTCTTTCCAGTCGATTGACATCTGAACGCTTGCCGAAGTTATGCATCCAGAGTAGATACCCTGCTACTGCCGTTGAAGATGATGGACCGAAAGTGGTATTGTAACTAGCACCGTTGCAGTAGGCACGAACCCATCAGTATGTGTTCAAGTCCAATGACGGATGAGCGCGCTGTGAGTATAGACCCAAGGTCAGCATCGTCGAGAGCGCTTATGTGAAGGCTGGCGTCCGAGCAGATAGCTGCTGCAAAATCGGGTATAGATATCAAAAGCTACGTAGAACAGCATAGTCATGTCCGCGTGCTGGAGACGAAACAGATCAGACGAGGTCGCAAGCGAGTCAAGATGAGGTTGTCATGCTGAGGATTAGAACATATCTGAAGAGAAGGTCGTGTGCACTACTGCAGTGCGTAGAAGAAGTGCAGCGATGATAACCTGAATATATATCTCAAGAGGTATCGTGCCTGAGGAACGAGTCATTAGACATGAATCGGAAGCGAAGGCAGGTAGATAGTTAGTTTGACTGATAGTGCCACGCCATGTGAGCGTAGGGTAGTAGCAGCAGCAGCAGCAGGGGGAGTAGTAGTAGTAGTAGTAGTAGTAGTAGTAGTAGTAGTAGTAGTAGTAGTAGTAGTAGTAGTAGTAGTAGTAGTAGTAGTAGTAGTAGATGGTCTCATATATGACTGTATTGTTCCCCACATGTACGAACATATGATCTGAGGTCTCAGACAGCCAGACGCGTCAACCATGCCTGCAAAGTGGTCCTGTGATCTAGTCCTAGGCTTCCATGTAATCTTTCTGCTGCAAATTGAGTTCAACTTTTAGTGGCGGATGGGATCGTACCACGAGATTCGCAGATCATACGGGATAGATTGATTGAGATTGATTGTACCTAATTGAGCTTCAAATCGAATCTTCGTTGGTGTCTCACCCTCATCGCTACTTCCAGGGCCTTGAGCCTATTCTTCCAGATCTCGAATCTCTTTGCACAATAGTGTTGCTGAGATTGCCTGTTGGTCTGGTGATGGAACGCACTCATTTGTGTTTGCATTTGCCTGTGTCGGTGGCTCAGAGTTATTCCCATCGCGTTTTCACATAGTATCAGTCGAAAGGGTACGGATATAGTGATGTGATAATGGTAGTGAACACATGAAGACAAGGTTTCTGTTAGATACAGCATACACGAAATCAGGTAAGCCAGCCTGGAGGCAAGGACTTATGGTACACTTTCTCCTCGTTAGCGGTAGCCCACAACTGAGAAGCAGGCTAGTTCTACAGAAGAGTTGGGGGTCAATGATTTAGGTCCGTTAGGTAGGAAACGTATGGAGCGACACCTGCAGTGCTATGTTTCTATCACACAGCAGCAACACACATGCGAGGCTGAATTCGATGTGCGCAGCACCAGTGGTCAACACAAGAATTGCCGACGCAAGACTGACGGGAAGACAAATGTACAGTCATTCCAGAGTGCCAAACTGATTCCCTCGTCATCTCACTGATGACTATACACCCTGCCCTATAAAACTTGTCCAATTCTCATCCTTTCCTGTGTACATGTCTCCCAACTGTACCATCACTATGCACAAACAAACTGCCCATTCATATGCCAATCCGGCTCCCATCACCACAAGATACTCGCGCATCCCCTCAGCCTTCTCTGTTTCAGCAAACCCCGGCGAAGATTGGACCAAGATTTCAGATCTCGCTGAGCGCAGGCGGGTACAGAACCGCATTGCCCAACGCAACTACCGCAAGAAGCTCAAGAAGAGGCTCGAAGAGTCAGTGAGTTCTTGTGCTACCACGCCTCGTGCCCCTCGGAACAACATACCCATCAGGTTGCAGGAGCGTCGTGCTGCCTCCAGCTCTGCTTCAGCTGAGCATAAGCTTGCTGAGCTGAAGCCACCACAGCGATTCTCACGCCAGGATTTTCCATCTCCGTCATCTTCGAAATCCTCGTATACCCCACCTGCCGAGGATCGCATGTTCTCGCATCAGTACACATGCCAGCTTTCCACCAGCCCGCCGCCTCTCTTCTGCATAGCGTCGTATCCATCGGCACACTCAGCACCAGATGCAGTGGCATACTCAACGTCGTACTCCACCATTCCCTATCACACACCGAGGGTGCAATCCTACACAAATCTGCCTCTAGGCTACCCCCAAGTGGCTGCATCTGATTCCACTGCGATTTGAAGCTAGCGCAAGTGCCAAGGCCCAGGGTCAGAACGAGTGAATGACGGAAGCGAGGCGCGACATGCACGTCTTACTGTGTGCGAGTCTAAGCAAACCGGTAACCTCAGTTGTATGTGCATGATGAAGAATTCTACCGATCGGCACTAGGCTACACGAGGAAAGCCGGGCCTGCCTGGTCACTGGCAGCGCTGCGCAGATATGACAGGGCAGAAGCCGTACCTTACACTAAACCAGGGCAATCTATGCGTCAAGCTCTGGTGATGTCTCTGTCGTGCGATGAAGGGACTAGAGTAGGGCTTCATGTGGCTGACTTGGCATCTGACTACGGACAATAGCCAACATCAACTGGCTCCAGCAGGCTAGATCAGTAAGCAGGCAGACTGTCATGCACTTGCATCTCCTGGTCCCTCCACACAATCTATGTTTCGTCTCAATACCAAGTCTCTTTCGCCTGATGACGATCGTGATGAAAGAGCGCTAAATCTTGTCAATGGTATCTTTTATATGGAGACAATGATGTATCCAAGCCAACTCACGTCAGACGCTTACTGTGAACGTCTTCCAGAACTGAAGAAACCTTGAGTCAGCGCTCACCAGTTGATACCACAGACCGTGTGAGATGATAGCCAGGCAGTACGAAAGGAGCGGAAACTACATTTACATGAAAGCGTAGAGAAACAAGTTCCAGATCTAAGTCGAAGCATCACACTGCTGTGTCTAGTACTGACGGTAGTCCGCATATGCGCCGGCAGATGTAATTAGAGCATAGGCATCCTGCCAGCAGCATAAGCTCGAGAAGCCTCTTTTGTTCAATATTATATCTTGCTCTCGCCCTATCCTTATTTTGACCGCACCTGGACCGCACCGACACACTTATCACATATATGGCGGAAACGCACGAAGATGACGTGCCCAGACCCAACTGCGTACTGTGTGAAGTCACTCTCGATGCCGTCAAAAGTTTCATACGCCATCTCACTGAGGAACCCTGCCATGGTAGCCTTCGTCTGAAATGCGGACACAGCACTTGCTTTTTCAAGCCTCATGACCAGAACGAAGAAACTCAGCATGACGAAGATCACACGCTCACTCCTGGAAGGCAGCCGCAGATAAACAATTGCCTTTCCGACAAGATCGAAGCGACCAATTTCAACGAGGACAGATATGGATCTTCCGCCTCCGAAGGCAGCGCAAGCCGTCTCCTGTGCTCTCAGTCCATTCAGAACGATGAACTCGCCCTCGCAGAACATCTACGATCCATCAGAGATAATTCAGTCGCCCTGGTCGAGTTACTCAAATCTGATTATCTGGGGATTCAACTTGACATAGAACCTTTCGTGGCCGCGCTCGAGAGTGGCCGATCCAAGCCGCTCGGATGCTTTCGAAAGGACACCAGTATACCTCAGTTGTTCGATCTCGAAACTGCCGAGCCCGATCTTGACCCGGACGATGTGTCAGGCGCCGCAATTACAGACCTTGGTAGAAGCACCATCTACCAAGGGCATAACAACAGGGCGCCCATACCGTACCAGGAGAAATATATCACGGACTTTATCGGCTGGAACTGTGAGGGTCTCCCTAAGTATGCGATAAACATACCTCTGCCTCAATTCTCGCTGCACCCACCACCAGAAGTAGCAGCGAGGTACCATGTGCACGAGTCCCCGAGCACGAATCTTTATGCAGTCTCTGCAGACATCTGCATGAAGGGGGCAGTAGTTGACATTCGCGAAGGTGCCTGCCGCCCTCTAGTGTAGATGCATCCGTTGCTGACGGGAAGCAGATAGAGGCACCTTGGGCATTACCGCCATGGACAACCACCAGATGAAGCTGTGGGTTCTTTATCCAGCACAGGGCAATCGACATGTGTTCGAAAAGGAGAGCGCAGTCGGTCAGCGATTCGCTCGATGCGAAAAGGCGCTGATTAATGGACGATTCGTGGTTACACTACCTGGTGAGATTATCATATTGCCTCCAGGATGGCTCTATGCGACGCTGACCATCAATCGTGGCGTTCTGTTCGGGTCTACCATGACCGTCGCCGAGGGCGTGTCTGCAGCTGCACAGAGCTACAAGCACGACGTTGCAGAGTTGCTATCAGTCAATCAGTCAGTTGTCAGTTCATCTTTGCGGTTCAAACTGTCAGTCTGGAGGTAGTGAACTGACCTGATTGACTGCCAAGACATTTTTTAGAATCGCGAACTGAGACT
>NW_026260361.1:0-5461 GCF_024291825.1 Alternaria postmessia
CTGCCAATCAGCTCGCGAGAATGACGGACTTCATCGCAGTTCTCGCGAGCTGATTGGCAGGTTGCGGCACACCAGGATTTGCGCTACGAAGGGATGCACGTTAGGTTGATGATACACGGCAGTTTGGGGTTGGACGTGGGGTAACGCCATGAGAAGGATACGACATGCTGATTTAATTGCACAGGCAGGCGACGTATGGGCAGTACCCATCACTCGTCACTACCGGGTCAAAGGATACAAACAGGAATGTGCAACAAAAGCGCCATGGAAAGGCGCTCAGCGAAAGGAACATCACATACGCTCTACTATGACGCTCCATACACTGCCGAAAGATGGCTGTCGCTCTCTGCGCAAGAGTCGCAGATTCGCTCGCTAAGCGATTTACCACCCTGCTCTCAGCTTCCACAAGCTGCATCTGCATGCGTTCAGAGGACATGAGCACGGCAATCCCGGTTGGCGAAGACCATGGCTCAGCCAACGAGCCTCCAGACCCCTCGTGTCTCCCTCTGGTACCACTTATGGGAAGCCCGTCAAAAGCTGAACACGAACCCGAGGCCTCGCACCCGGGTCCAACGCCCGCAAGCGCCGCTTTCTGTAGGATGCTTCTAGGTAGTTTCCAAAGGGTAGCACGGCGCGCACGCGAAATTTCTTACTGCATTGTCGGCTGGCCGCTGCGTAGGTCATGCCTGTCCTTTCAAACGTCGCGTTCGCTTTTGCTAAGGCGGGGTCAGGAATCTTTCAGGCATACGAAACCTCCCACCTTGCACTGTCCCTCGCAAACCATTTAATCATCTTTCTCACGTCCGACCAGGGTGGTAAAGACAAGCAGAAGGATCACATCCTCCCTGTCGCATTTCGCACAATACTCCCCAATCTGTCAGCTACGCGGGCCGTAGCCGTCCGGAACCAATCTCCATCGTCATCCACCCGCGGCTTGTCTTGTCTGACACACGACAAGGGACCTTGGACCCCATGCATCCAACCAAACGACAGCGGGGTGCACACCGAAGGAACAAGGGAAGTCAAACATCACGTATTCAGGCATGCAAGCGAGAGAAGGGACCAATTGCCCGCCTAAACCCACGAGGCAGGAAAAGCCGTTGTGCCACGCTAAACTGATTTTATTTATAGCGCTGAGCAGGCGTGTATTCCCTCCGTCCCATCCTATCTACGCCCCGGGAGTCGGAGACGGCATGCAGCTACGTTGATGAGACGGTGTGCGTCTATATCCGCCGGCATTTTGACGCCGAAGCGCGATATGGCATTGCGGCGTGTATTCTTCACAACATGCTTCTGCCTGCGTTTATGAGTTGCGGGTATCGCGGTGTTCGCGATAGTGGAGCCCTGGATTAGGCCCGATGCCACCCGTCATCGCGGCCATCTACGACTTTGCAGTCCATCGCCCGTTTGCAGTAGAAGGCGCGAAATTCTTTGCAACACACATGTGGATACAGACCGGTCGGCCGATCAGATAGCGCATGTCATCTTGAACATGGCCCCTTGCTCCGTTGCTGGCGGAGCGGAATGAGAGTGCTCGGGGCTGGTAGAAATATTTCACCGCGAAATCGGCCGAGTTTCTTCATTCTCGGAGGGTCACAGTCTAGAACACTGTCTACTTGTTGACCGCGCTGGGTATGTGTCGCCTTTAGGAGATACCAGGATACCAGGTCGACACAAACTTCCACGACGTATGGAAACAACGTAATTGTACAGAAGAACCCCGCGTCGTCATCCTGCACTACTACCAGCCCGTGCACAAGCCTTCTCTACATCACGATCCTGCATCTGCATCCTGCAGCCCGGTAAATCACCCGTGGGCCTACGTATCCATTTCATGACAGCCTGACTCTTATTTCTCTTAGTCAACTTATCGGCCGTAGGCGTTTTTACGAGCTCGAAACCTTGAGAAAGGGACCCTGCGTCTGACCCCTCGCAATATCACATCGGTCAGATATTTCATGTGTCGATCAGACGATTGTTGGTGTTTGGGGTAAGTTTGAGTGTGAGTGAGGCGAATGAGCAAGGGCAAGTGCAAGGGGTTTCGTGTAAGACCGAGGTAGGATGTCATTGGGAGAATAGACGAGAGGGAGGATCTACGGTGATGTATGCTATTGGATGTGAGTCTGATAATGCAGCTTGCCCTGTTCATTCAGCGACGGCGGTCCCAGCAATCTGGTAACGCTAGTTCAACGGGCGCGTAAAGGTGGTAGGCTGGGATTCATTATGTCGCCTTACAGAATAGGACAGTTGGTTTTGGGCTGCCGTTTGTTGCATGACGGGCTTTCATGTACTGCACGTTTTTCTTCTCGGTGATGCAGGACCTAGGCCTTTTGCGTGTCGTGCGTCCGCTTCTAGAACAACCAGTTTAAGCGAAAATGACATGTTTCTGGCATTAGCCTCGTGCTTTCGGACTCAGGTCGTACGTTTTGGGCTGTCTGATGTGTGGCGAGCAGGCAAGTCAGGAATGGCGCAAGTCTCTTGCCTGCAACGCGTGGCACTCCATATCCGTGTGTCGTCACCACACCACACTACACTACACTACAATGCAACTAGGCGCAAAAATCCTTCAGCCTCTTTCTGTACGTTCGCTTCCTCCGAGTCAGTCAAGTTCAGTCCCGTCCGTTCGTCCATATCCATTAGCCACCTCATGATCTTCCAGCCTTTGCGCCACAAAATCCTTCCACATTGCAAAGCGGTAAAAATTAAACATTTTTACCTGTTTTGAGCCGGATCGCCTGACTTCCGGAATCCTTTCACAAACCTACGACATCCTGAACTGCTGCTTTGGGTAGTAGCGTATTGCCTGATTTGGGATGTATGCGATGAAGGGTTAGTAATACTGGTCTGTGGAGAGCTGGACTTTGTATGCATCGGTGGCACCGTATGGAACGATTCTCCTCTGATGGGACTGACTGCAGATGGCGCAAGTGAACTGTTCATGATGGATTTTGGCATGGTTGGTGTTGAAGCAGCGCCGAGATGGGTGGTTCAGCTCTCTCGGTCCACACCTTCTCTCTCCATTGGGTCTTAGCATGACAACGACTCGTTCGGCAGTTGCTCGCGACGAATGACCTTGACGCCGCCGGCGTTGTTCTGGCCTTGTCGATACCGGACTCCGTCACAACGTTATCCTAAACGATACCGCGGACTGGGCCGCCCCATTCCCATCGTGGCGACTTGATCGTCCTTACCCGTCCGAAGCAAAACCAGGAAAACTCACGGCACAGAGCCGAGATAACGGCTATAGTAACATTTTGATTGGGGTATATTGTTGCCGAGAAGAAACGTCGCCGAGGTAGTTTCGCTTCAGGCAGTCATTGAGGCTGGGCTATAATGGGTATGGACATGGATAAGCGATGATGATCGTTTTCCTTGAGCGTATCGCAGAGCGGAAGGCTGCGGGGGTAAGAGTCTTGGGCGGCAACGTTGAGGCTATCAGCTGTTGATTTTGGGTCACATGCGACTCGAGAATTGCGAGTGGTGGATAAAGGTCTAGTTGACATGATACTTCCATGAAGACTATATATGTTACCACGATGTACGATCCCTAATTAGGTGGAAACGAGATGAAATGATCATCAAGGGACTGAAGCGATGACTTGGAGGACAGGATTGTTATGCCTAACTTTCAGAGCCCTACGCCAGCTGCGATCGACCTGTCGCTTTGGCTTTGACCGAGTACTTCAGATGGTTGTTGAGACGCTTGACAACCTTAGTTTGCTAGATTTGTGTAAAGTAGCTGTATCTTTACTGAATTACAATAGGATCTCAACTCTACAGAGACTGCGCAACAGAGGATTGCAATGGGAAGGAAACTAACAAGGCTCGATATGCTCATATTCCATCGCGTTGCCAATACTGTATATTGTTTCCTGTTGTTCTGCTGCTCACTGAGACAAAATTACGAATACAACCACAACACTAGTAGCCCTGCTATCGGATAGTAGTATCTTTAGCATTCAGTTGCTCCCTCGATGTTATGTATGTCTGCATAACTCTTACACGATACCTTCTTCATGAGTCATCTTTTGTCTTTCTCATCCTGATCCATTTACTGTTCCCTGACTACACGCACCGTCATCTACTCCACCTCTTCCACCAGTAAATTTCTGCACTCTTCCACAAAGCGCAAACGCAAAGCTACGAGCTACCAACACTACGTGATCTCCTGCCATTCTTTCGATGACACTTTCTCAAGAGGACGCAGCGAACCAATATTCTATTCTCGTCAACCTCAACATCTATTCCTCACTTCTCGTAAGCAGCGTATTTCCACGTGAGGTGAGTCGGTCGTAGAGTCTATAGGGTCTCGGTAGTATTAGGAGGATTCAATTGATACATACTAACCCATTGGATACCTTCCGGGTCCACTGTGATATGTTAGTAGCTACTCAGTAGTCCTGCGAAGGTTGTCTGGGTACAGCGTTCCCAACGTAACGTAGTACGGCGGGGTACGGTACGTTGATACGACGTACGTAAGCCGTACGTAGGAGACCCCTCATTGGTCCGTATCGTATCCGTAGGGGGTGAAGTTTTGGGAGCCGTAGTACGGCGTACGGCCCGGAGTTATCGGGTTTTGGCTGGGGATCGCTGTGAAGCCGAAAAAACAGCGTAGGAGTCCTATACAGCTGATTTCTTAGTGTTGCGATTGCTGTAGGCGTACCTGTATCCAAAAAGAAGCAAAAAGAGAGGTTTGTAACCTAATTCGAACAAAAAAAAACACTACAGTGGTTCCAACTACACCCGAGAGAGGCTTATGAAGGAAGCCGGGACAAGTCCCTATTGGTAACCGCACTACGCTATTGTGGGTGTAGTTAACGGAGACGGCAAAGTCTCTATTCACAACAGCGTGTATATATACCTGCGCTACGGGGGTCCTTGTATGTTGCATGATGAGATATAGCTGGTTTACGCGGTATAGAACCTTGCCTTTGGCGTACGGCAGGTCCTCGATGAGGAAGTACAGCTATCGTGAGGTCTATCTAGCTTTCCGTGGTGTTGTGGGTTGACTGTAGCCCATTTAGCGGCTCCTCATCGCTCATCGTTGAGATATCGCGCAACAGAGGCAACAACAACACCACGGAAAGCTGGATAGACCTCACAATAGCTGTACAGGGTGTATCGGCTCACGGATGGAAGCTGGAAACCTCGTGGGTATCGTGGGTATTGTGAGAAGTTTTGTTTTGGTGACTGAGTATTGCGGTGGCTGGGAGGTGGCTGGGATGATGGGCTTGTTGATATAGAGACTTCTCGCCAGCTGTATATCGTCAGTATCATCAATTGAATATGTCTCAATCTCAACTCAGAAGCTGGGTACGGGGTACTCCTTCAACGCCGTCAGTCAACTCCTCCGCGTCAAACTATCCTGTATACCACCATGCTGCCTCTCGCCGTACAGCACCATCAGAATCGCCATCTCAATTACCTCCAGTAACCCCTACGCCGTTGGGTATATCCTCAC
>NW_026260362.1:0-5211 GCF_024291825.1 Alternaria postmessia
CAGTTTGTTCAGTTTGTTCAGTTTGTTCAGTTTGTTCAGTTTGTTCAGTTTGTTCAGTTTGTTCAGTTTGTTCAGTTTGTTCAGTTTCTCTCACACTACTCTGACTATACTAGATTTACCTGTGAGCGTGGGTGACTATGATCCTGTACCATAGTATCCTGGTCCATCTGTTGGATCCGCGTATGGCTGTGTACATTTTGCAGTAGGTGGCTCGAATATCTTGCTAGTTACGGTTGTAGAAGCGGAGGTGAAACCAGATTATTGGGGAAGCTGTTTGTCGCAGACTCGTCTTCGGCACTACGACCATAAGCATGCAAATATGTTTTCTTGTGTGGAGCGTAACGAAGCAATGGGCCGTTGACTTGGACTGTACCTGAATGGGGTACAGAACGTAAAGTTGTGCTGGAAGAAGCCTGCCCAAATTCTTGGCTTACACGTCGATGGAACAGGTCGCTGGGTGGGTCTAGGGGCGGAGTTTCGGCAGGACAGGCCAAGTAATTACTGGTGTCATTTGCAGGTGTCCCAGCAGCTTGAGGCCAAGGCACCACTGTCAGGACCATCTCGGGAGTGTATGATGACAACGACAGTGAAGGACCCAGTACGAGTCTGGACAGCTTGTCCAGAAGAACGGGGAGATACCGGGACTGCCCTTCCGGAAGAGTCTTTATCAAAGTCAAAATCCGAAGCAAATGGTCGTAACAGCCGACTTAAAATATGGCTGCCGACAGAGACGTGCAGGCCAGTACATCAATCAGGCAACAAGCGACGTCGAATATTTTCTCGACCTGCAGCACTGTCAGCTAACACCGTATATAGCGGGTATAGTACAATATCGAATGGTTGCATGTGCAGGGCCTTAAAGGGGAGCTTGGCTGATTAAGCATTGAAACATAGGTGATCAATGCTATCTGCTGATGATGAGAAGTTGATGCTAGTGAATCAAAACACAGATTATTGCACAGAAAGAGGGGAAGAGATGGAGTTGTCATCAATCCCAAGACTGAGACTTGATGATACCAACGGAAAGCTAATCGTACTCACCAGTCCTGTGCCATGTACCACCATCATCTCCTGGGGGAACTGGTTCGATATCAGGAGGAGGTCTCTAGCTATCTCCATCGAATGCTCGAGTAGCAGCGGATCGTTGCAGGAAGCATTGCCAATTGGGCCCTGACGAGTGCTTAGTCGCCATACCAGTGACCGCAGCCATTGCTGAGTCATGCGAATCTGTACTTCCTGCACTTTGGTGCACTCGATAAACTCCGGGACAGCTTCTGAGAGCTGGGCCTGCACCTGTGTGACCCACACGTCGCTTGCACGACTATCGCCCACTCGATTCCACAGATTGACAAAGGTATCATCGACGATGGAAAACATATTGATCATGACTTGGAGTCCCACAGCGATAGGTCGATCAGAGGAAACCTCATCAGGCAATGGTGAACGTATAGTTGGATGCAAGGAAATTGGTCGGTTCTTGTGCAATGCATAAGTTCTGTCAGCGATTAGTGAGAGCGCGAGGTGAACCTCCTGTTTGAAGTATTGCACGATACCTTTCAGATATGAAAAGAAGCCAGTATAGCACCCGCTTCTGTGCTGCATCCAGAACCTCATGCTTGTAGGTTTCCTCATCGTGCATAGACAACAACTGCGCTTGCGTTGTGGCTTCACGAAGATATGTCCATGCTGTGTTCTCGCGACCCAGTTCCCAGAAATAGCCACTGTATAACCAAACGGTAAGCATACTTGTATGTGTTGGATTCTCGCGGTCGTCGTAGCCTTTTCGAATGCGGACCGACTTATCTAGCAGAACACGACCGATCTCAATGCTCGGCATGTGAGCCATTTCCTGACGCGGTAGCACAATGACCTGAGGTCTGTAGTTCGCCCGAATTATGACGTACGCGCATAGTGCTGCAATCATGCAATACGCCCCAGCAGACTGGTCCATGGCAACCACCGCTTCCTGCAGTCTTTGAGGGTGCAAGATAGGCTCGAAAGGGTAGAGGTGGGTGAAGAAGTAGCCTACGCAATTCCGACGAAAGCAGGTGCCAATAGGTTTTTGTTGCGAGCCAAAGTGGTAGAGAGCTGCTGTGTATCGAAGCCAAGGCCGCTCGAAGATCTGGTAGCAAGCTCAGCATCACGCTGAGTTTCGCGAAGCTCCGATAGAACTTTAGCGCGGCTGCCTTTAGGCCCTTTCTTCTGGGGTATGGCATGGTAGGTACAGGCAAGTCCAGCGGAGATGCAGCTCTTACAAGGAGCAGTGCCTCCGGCGATGCACTTGACCTTCCTTCGATGACAGCTGTGATTCGTCAAAATGAGCACAAAGATATCTGGAAGTAGGCTGACGAGATGTACCTATCGCAGGCTCGCTTGACTGAACCTGTAGTAGACGGGAAGGAAGCCATGGTGGAATAGCAAGCTAGCGCGAAAACAATGTGTCATCTACATAAGATGCAACCGCCGAGCGGATCTTCTGACTCTTATCAGTATAGCAAACGTTCCGTACCTGCGTGTACGGATATATTTTCCGGGAACACCTTTGTTGTTTCACTCCAATGAGAATGCGCTCGCGCCTGGGTAGCCTGATCAGCAACAGACTCAAGCATCGAAAGTGCATACAGCTCACTACCTTGTTTGAACGATATAAGGAGCGACATCGCTACTCAACACCGGCGAGCATCTCGAGGTCATTGCTTGAGCGGATATTCAGGGAGCTGATAAGCAAGCAAGCCAGCTGCGAGGAGTGGCTGGCGCAGCTTCGACAAGACAGAGACGCTTGTATCGAATGAAGTTAGCTCGTTTCGAAAACACGGCTGGATGGTACCCGAAGACCTCATTTGCTGAATCTGTTTGGGGCGTATGCTCCTACGATCCTCGACTGTGAGAGATATGTCGCAGAGCAAGCACTGTCGATGACCTTGTTACTAATAACGCCGTGCGACGAACCCTATATAAGCTCAGCTACGAGGCTACTAACATTTCCAACACAAACACTTTGTCTACAGTACCCGCACTTCACTGTGCGACAGGCGTATACAAAAAGATCGTCGCCATGTATCGCACAAAAGTGCGTACAATCATCGTCAATCTGACATCCGCTGGCGCTGCACCTCTTGAATGAACGGTAGCGGCCATTCAGGATCTTGAAGATTATCAGACCAACGAGGTCCATCTCTATATTGCTGTGAAAGACTTCAACCATATGCTAGGCCTAACTACAAGCCTAGAGCTGGTGTGATGCTTCAACCTAGAAGCTAAGGCGATATGGAATCGCATTCGCACGTACCATTACTGAGCTGTAGGCTTATACCGGGTGGTAACATGACCCCTGCTATCGGCGACTTCGCTCTGGCGACAGTGGCGGGAGACGACGATCAGTCGGCCAATGGAACTAGCTTTGATAAGCCTAGAGCGGACGGGTGACGTAATAGAAATGTAAGCATTTTCGTAATCGCTTTAGTAATACACAGCTTTTCTTTTTCCGCTCTGGTGACAAAGGATTGCGTGTCTTCGTACTTGCTTGTGGATTGCAATGGTAATGGTAGTTGTGACAGTGACCATGGCGAAGGGATGCTCTGCTGCACGGTTTGATGCTGCTGAAGACACCATGGCATCTAGGTGATGTCAATCACAGTCAGAATCTCTTAGAAAAGATGAATTGTAGCCAGTGTCAGTTCCTGTAGACGGCGAAATCTTAAAGTGTTGTAGCGGTGTGTTATCAGTACGCAAAGATGGTTGCGTGTAGGGGTGTGTTATCCGACGGAGGGGCACATCGTCATGCAACATATATGTGGCTGCATCATCCCACCTATGAACAGAAGACAAGCGACTTCTGAAACAGAAACGTCAAGTGCGATTTTCATTCTAAGAGGCAACTGGAGCAGCAAGTAAGAAAGTAATTACAAAGGTAAAAAGTAAAGTGCTGAAAAAGCAACTTAGATAGGCATCCTAAGGTCCATCGCTGTGTGGCGCACATCCTTGTATGCCGCAGCTCACCAATCAGCTTATGAGAACGACGGACTTCTTCACGGTTCTCGCGAGCTAACTGGTTGGTTGCGGCACAACAAGATTTGCGTTATGTAGGGATTGGCCTTAGAATACAAATGTAAGAAGCAGCCAAGGAAGTACACGCCGAGAACGACTTCAAATAGTTTTTCGAATGCTGACTCCCCTTGTATTTGTATGGACCTTTCGACTTGTGAGAAAGATTGAAATGAATTTTGCCATGCCTTTCCGAAGACACGAAACAGAACACGGAGAAGATACAGGATGCTGCGGCCGCCCCAGGTCCCTGTCATCGTGGATCAGGTCTCGATTCATGCACTTTACGCCTGAACAATGCAGTCCTCGTCGCCGTGCCACGTCCTTTTCTATTACTTGTTTAGAAGCGAGCGCCGACACGAACACGAAAACGCCGGCCTTTGAGGACCGCGTAATTCCCACCCAGCTCGTAAGTTACCGACACTCCTCCCAAAAACGCTCTTGTGGTTGCAATCCGCTCAATACTTGTTATCTGGCACAAGAAACTGACATGTCACAGAACTTCAACCGTTACGAGTGCGATTTATGCAAAAGATGTTGGACAGATGCGTCCCTTCTCTCATGGCATAAGGAGAAAGAGCATGATGGGGCAGAATATCGCCAACTACAGAAGATCAGAGTACTTTCCCCTGTTATTGAGGGACATCCAGACACATTTCTAGCTCGTATGTTCACTTCTTTCCATTTGAGTGATGCTGGCGTGGCGGCACTCATGATGGCTCTAAACGGTTTGTACAGGACACTGACTTGATATAGAGTCTCGATCACAGTACGAAAGATCAGCTGGTCAAAAGACTGCTCTAGAAAAAGATGTTGTCTATACCCAATCTTTTACAATGTTGACCGCGTCTGACAAGACGACTGAGGATGGTACGCCGTGGGACAGACGATTGGTTGTAAGAGAGCGGATCGGACGGATAGCACCTCATAACGAACAGGATTCCGAGGAGCGACTTGCAGACTTGTCAACAATCAAGCCGATCAAGCCTCAGCCTCTGGCTTGACTTGAGGCTTGAACATTTTGTCAAAAGGCTTGATTAATTAGCTTGTTTGCAGTACTAGCTTGAGGCTTGATTGATTGGCTTGATTGGCTTGGAGTTATACAGATTAATTGCCTATACTAACTACTCATCTTCACGATCCCAATCGCACAATCCGTATATAGTG